>NC_135777.1:11460410-11620177 GCF_028453695.1 Augochlora pura | reverse complement strand
GTTTCTAAATGCTTTACATATTTACATTATTTTAAATTGTTATTACTTCAACTGTATTACTATTACTTACTAAATTACTATTACTTGAACTGTATTAGTACTATTCAATTTTATCACACAGTTTGGAAAAAGTAGTGTACTAGTTAACGCTAAACATATGAAATAACTTGTGATTACAATGTAACCTTGAATCGAGTGTAGTCAGTCATTGCTGAAGATAGCGCGTCTCCATAACCTCAACAATTTAAAAATGAAAACCGGTCATGTTTACCAGCACACGGTAGGTTACATTTCCTTTAATAGGAATCAACTGGCCATTCGTTGAATACTGTTGGTCAGTGGTTGGGAACAGTTATGATATCGGTTTCTTGATACAGTTATCGAGACCCGAAAAAGAATCGTAACCGTTGTAAGATACGTATATCGTTCGTACGTATATACTCGCTTGTATCGATTGCGATTTCGGTTCTTCAGAATCGATATCGTATCGCTTACTATAACTGTTGTTTCTACGAATTCATAAGACGATTAAAAAGAACAGTTTTGAAATGAAGATTTCAGCATAACACAGCGTAGCAATTGCCGTAGCGCGCTCGATAATTATCCCCATGACCGACCGATCTGATCGTTACCGCATTCGAAAGTCTCGGAGAGAGAGAAAGAGAGAGAGAGAGAGAGAGAGAGAGAGAAGCAGGTCCGTCATAGACGCTGGCCGAGCACAAAACGCAGAACTTTCGATTTTACGATTCCGCCGGCGCATTGTTGCCGGTGGAACAACGAGCAAAATCTAAAGTGTCCGGGGCACAGACAGTAGCGATTGTCTTTCGGGAAACTGCTTGTTGTCTTTTACGCTTCCCTTTTTTCGCCGTTTCCCGGTTGATAGCCGGGCGCAGCGACCGGTCACAATCGGCATTGTCGCGCCTTTGGACGCGCGGCAGCAGGACACGCTGCGGAACGACGCGCGCTACCGTTGCTGGCTGCGCGTTGATCGTCGCTCACTGGTCGCTGGTCGTCCGCTGTCGCTGTCCGCAAGGAGGAAGAGAAATCGTTGTTCGAACGCGCTCGCGCCGGTGCCAGCGACGCGATTACTTTTCCTGGGTTTAATAGCGCAGCGCGTTTGTTTCCCGGTCGCAGGGCGCGCGCGTTGTACGGCCGGGCACGAACGCGGAAGATCGATGTAATGCAGACATCAAACGGTCTCGAATCGGAGCATGCATCCGCCGCCACCGCTTTATCGTTTCGCATTGTCACAACGATCGCGAGGGACCTTGATAACGCCGTGGATATATCGTGTTTGTGGGCGCGATGCGGCGCGGTTTGTCGCGTCGCTGCTACGATAACGCGTTTTTAGTTTCTCTGACACATCCTCCCTCCCTCTCTCTCTCTCTCTCTCTCTCCCTCTTCCTCGTTCTCCCCTCGCTTCGCCCTCCCTTTTCATGCCACGCAAACATTCAATTCCCGCGTTACGGTTTGCATGATCGACCGCGACACGTTCGACGCCGTTCCCTTTCGGACCCATCGTTCGACCCGCGATCGCTCGCGGATCGCGAGCGTTTCGAGGGCATCGGGTTGATCAGCGATCGCGAACGACCGTACGTGCATCCGTAGATCGTTACCGTCGTTGAAAGCGCGGTTCAGGGTTCCGCGATATTTCTTTTTTCCTCGCGATAATGACCGTTTTATCGGGCGAAACGTGTCGAATCCGTTATTCACTTGACACGGATTGTTTGGCTATCGCCGCATCTGCTGTTGTTTATCCATCGGTCGCTAAGTGCCGACCACTGTGGAAACGTTTCCGAGTCACGAACGTAGTTTATTGTTAATTCGCGCGAATTGTGTGCCGACTCGAATTGCGCAGAAAAACGTCGAAGGGGAGACGGAAGCGGCTGAGCGATTATTAGACTGCGGACGTTTGTCTGTTGCCGCCGTTTGGCTGCAAACGCAAGAAGCGCAAGGAACGCGCGGCAGATTTTCAAGTGCAATTAAATGCTACAATGCCGAGATCACTGAACGGACCATGTAAACGTCTGTTCAGCTAGCGCGTTTGAAATTTCATCGAGAGAGAGAGTTTTGTCTCGCGTACATGCATGCGGTCAAGGGATTATACTCGTTAGAGTTGTCAACGAGATGAAAGTACCCCACGCGATTTCATTTCCTCCCCGTGCACAGCCAGTATCAGGAATGCAATAAATACTTCCGCGGTCTATTTATCGGGCCATAAACTCATCCTAACCCAGACCTGAATTCCGCTTTTATCATCGGATGAATCGTGTCGAGCATTATAGTCGCGATTACAAAAGACGCAAAGGTGTATAAATTTCTAATAGGCCGTGCAGCCCTGCCCGCGTTGCGTACGTTCAACAAACAGCTGCTGTAATTTTCTGAGTAAATTGTGTATTTATGCCGGACGAGACCGTGTGCACTTTAAACCTCTGTGACCTGACCCCACTTTGCCGCGGTGTTTTCATTAAAATGTTGCCGTGGACCAAACATATTCGGAGTTTATGCAAATTTCATTTAACTCAAAGTACCGGTCGCACGAAATTCGGTGAAATCTGCACGTATTCGGCGCGCGGCAACGTTTTCGGATCCGCGCAAAATATGTATAGCAAGCGCCGGCCACCGGTCAAAACAATTACGAAACATTCGCTATCCATCGATACGGCGGCGAGCCGTTTTTCGAAAACCGATAAAAAGCATCGCGATGAAAAACAGTTGCAACCAGCCGCTACATTTCAGCGTCTCGTTCCTATCCTCGGATCGTCCGCGATGGAACCTTTCAAGATACACTTCCGATCCTTCCCGGTGCCAGACTACCGCCGTTTAGCACGGGTCAGAGGTGACCCGACCCGCTTCCGATCCGGTCGACCATCAAAGTTCCATCGCCGACGATATCGTGCACAGAGATTACCATAAAACATATCGCGCTATCGAGAGTACAATCTGGCCGGTTCTCATCCTAGTTCGCAACAAAAGCGGCCGGCCGGCCGATCGATCCTTGATCCTTCCGTGATAGAGCATCGTCTAGTCGGGTCCCACGAGACAGGAAACAGGGTTAGCGAGCCGGGAGAAACGGCGGGGGCAGGCGTTTAGGGGTTCTCGCGTTCGCTCGACCGCAATGATTTACTTTCGAACGCGAATAGGATCGATGCGGACACACCGAGGAGTCGAGGAGTCGAGGAGCACGAGACGTGCCGGCGGAAGGCAGAAGAGAGAAGACAGAAGGGAGGGACACGAGTTACGCATACGGTGTCGGCGTGGTTGGCCTTGTAACGTCACGCGTGTCTCAGAAATTGCGTGTTTCGACGGCCGAGCGTATTCTACAGTCCGTTTGTCAAGACCGAAATTACATTTTTCGAAAACACTTTTCTACCCGTTTATCGATAATCGCTTCAAAGATCAACTATTTTTTTTTTTTTTTAATTATACGCGCGGGAACAAATTATGCTATAGCCGAAATTTGCAAATTCAAAGCGAAATCAATAAACGTAAAAACTCGTTCTGAAGCATGACATAACAGGTTCAAGTTAATGTTTTATATATAGGGTGTCCCGTTAATACTTCGCATTTTACTTACAATTGTTTAATAAAGCATTTTTTAATCTAATGCTGTATAACACTTTGTTCGTAATTTCGCTCATTGAATATGCTGTTACCGTTTGTCTAAAAAAACTGCTACAACCTACACATTAGTAGGCGCGTCCCCATTACTTAATTACTTCCTAACGATTTTATAATCCGTGAACGAACGTCACGATGTTTGAACAATGTAAACTTTGAAAAAGGTTTTGCAGATACTTTTAATTTATTGACTTGATAACTAGACTACGGATTTTATGCACCTATGACAAAAGCGATAGAGTGAAATATAAAGCAGGAAAAGAATTTTAGGAATTTAAAAACATTGATTTCATTATTTTGAAATTATTGAATGTGAAAACAAAATTTTTGTTTGGCTTCTGTTTCTCCAAAATGGTGCGAAGAATTTCGATTTCCCATACTAGATCTGCGACCTGACGATAACGTTATATCTGATGCCGAAACGAATTCAATGATCTTATGAAATGCATTATGACCTTAACCTAGTAATAACACTAAAACAGTGTTTCAAGGTATATACGGGTTGCGCAGGCTACTGTGCGTCTTACGGGAAATTATTGTGGAGAATGAGAACCTGGCAACTTGTCGGTAAAAAGCTGTCTCTCTAATTTCCTCGGTTTCTGTAACTGAGAAGAATCCGTCGCGTCGCGTCGCGTCGAGCGGCCGGCGCGAACGCGAGCTAGTACGGAGCGGATTCTCGCGGGCGCAAGCGTGCAAGCGTGAAAACTTTTCGATGCCGGCGCGAAACGAGCGAGCTAGGCAACTAGCTAGCGGCGTAGCGGCGCTGAAATGTTCGTGCATCTGCGAGTGGTAATGAACGGTGGAACTAGCCGGTAAAACTTTCCACGAGGCTGAATTGAACTGAATCTAGATTTCGGCCCGGCACATTACCATATCTCCTAGAAGAGAGCAGAACGGAGAGAGAAAGATAGGAACAGAGAGAGAGAGAGAGAGAGAGAGAGAGAGAGAGAGAGAGAGAGAGAGAGAGAGACCGAGTGTATTATTGATTCGAACCGACCGTCTCTCGCGTACATAGAAAGAGCTTCAGGATCGCGTCGTAAACCGCGCTAGCGTCAAAGACGAAATTTCGCCCGGGAACGGCGTTAACGTTTCGCTGCCGACGAGGCATTAACTAGCGCTCGTTGTCGTTGATTTGAATATCGACCTTGGTTCGACTGTTTTCGGGCACGCTGCTCTTCCAAGGTTCCAAACGGGGAGAGAAAAAGAATTCCGATGGCTCCGACGAGAGACCATCGGTTTCAGTCTCGGAACATTTGTTTCCTGGCTGCGGTGCTTTTTTTTCTGCCTACTTCTTTTTTTTCTTCTCCCCGTAGTTGCGAAATCTCGATAAAACAAAGGCTGACGTTTATGAACGGACGGTTCTTCTTCGATTTGTCGGAAAATCTCGATAAACAGCGGCGGCGGCTGACGTTTATGAATCGACGATTCTTCCGACGATAAGCCACGGACGGACGGGTGGAAGCGCAGCGTGAGAAAAAGAGAGAGAGAGCGAGAGAGAGAGAGAGAGAGAGAGAGAAGAAAGAGGAGAGCGTATCGATAAATCAAAAAGGAACGAAGAAGCAGGGATATATATTCGTGGAACCCGGGGACTGTTCGCGTGAAATAAAAGTACAACGACAAATAGCGGAGAAGCCCGTTACTTAACCGCTCCGGAGCACCGTTAGCTCACCTGACTGCGTGTACAGAATATACAGGGTGTACCGCGATATCCTCGTGCACCGCATTCCTCAACGGCGAGCACCGAAAATACACCCGACAGCTCGTTAAACTGCTACCCGATTCCAAATCTTCATCGACTGTGAAGCTTAAAGCCGGTCGACACCGTACCGAACATCCTTTTATGCCAAATGCCGCTATTATCATCATTTCAATTCTTAGTATCATTGTCTCGCGAATTGTTTTCATGTAAGAGACAACGGTTCTGCCGTTTTCAGTTAAAATGTCGTGTCTACTGATTTCCCACTTTTCACGATATTTGCAAATATTTGAAATATTGAAATAATTCATTTTTACAATATTCTGGTATCCAAACATTCTATTATCTAACCGTTGTATTATTTAGATACAACGAAGCAGAGAACTAGAATAAAATGTTTGGATAATAGCATGTTTTGGTATCGGGATATTATAAATTAAATCTTCGGATAAGAGACGACGCTGTACTGTTCTTCATAGAATCCCCAATGCGATTTCATTTATTTCCTTCTTCTTATTTAAATATGATTTTAGTAACGCAGAGCTTCACTTTTTCGATGATCAAGAAATATTGATCAAGACATTTCAGCTAAGAGTAAATTAGGATAAAAGTAAATACATTAAAACTCTGACTACCTATACGTGGGCAATAAAATTATTTTTCACCTAAATTTGGAAACTACCTTTCGCTCTAATTTATATGCAATTTCCTAATTTTGTTAATATTCGCAATACCTGAGTGAATGTTAAAAAGGTAATTGATGTCGCGTGCAACGTTGCGTTGCAATTTTGTAATCGACTTAAATGAATTACTTCAATTTTCGAAAATTCTCAATGTTGTCGCGCGGCGATCAGAGTATATATTCGTATATTCGAACGTCGAGACCGCGCGCGACAATCCCGCAAATTCATTTGCTCGCGGTTAATTAAGTCCGTTGACTCGGCGGTGCGCCCAGATCTCGAGTGATCCGCCGTGCATCCAACAGGTGAAGGGAACGCCATAAACAGAGCGAGAGCAAGAGATTCCGCGTTATTGCGAGCGAACCAGCGACTTTGTAGACACCGGTTCCGAAGTACGAGCGAGGACAACGCTTATTCGTCCAAGTCACGGAAGATAATCTCTCGGAGTTCGTCCGTGTTTCATAGCACGGAGATTCGAGAACTGGTTCGATAGTCATCGGAGACAATCGGAACGAGACAATTAAGAGGAAGCGAACGAGCAGGCATCGGTTGAATGAGAAGGAATTATTCATCCCCGGAGGCGTTCGCCGGGCTCTCTGCGGCCTCTGTACAGGGTGGAAAGAACGCGAGCATGAGTTCCGCGAACTGCGATGAAAAACTCTAGGATTCCGCCGTGTTCCCGCAGTATCCGTTAACGTGGATACATTTATTGGCGAGCGAATCGCGACAAACAATGCGTACCAGTGCCAGAACAAAAATATATATCTAATGAGACCAACGAGAGCCGATTATCTCAATAGACTGCGGATTTTTCTGCAAAATAAAAACTGCTTCCACTAATGACAAGATACAGAAACTACGTATACATTAATCCCTTTGCTTACTTATTTCAATACGTTAAAATAATCAATAAGTGTTTTTAACCTCTCCAAATGTTTCCACAGTTTCATCTTCTAACTTTTGTCGTGAACGCATAAAATCCGCAGTCTGCTCACGCGTAAGATCTTCTAACTGGCTGCAAGAGCTATCACTATTTTTAACGCTAATTGGTGATTTCTTTTATTTGCAGTAGATATATACAATAACATTATAGAATGTGCCGTATAAAATGAATTGTACACAGAGCAACATTAATTAACGAGAAAGGGACAAACAACATAATAGACTACTTATTTTCTGCACTTTTGATGGATTGGATTCTTTTAGCTTGTTATTTAATTTCATTTGTCGTGTTCTCTCGGGTAGCCGGCTGTCTCGTGAATAGACTGCGGATCTTCACGCAAAATAAAACATGATGTCTCTGTCAATTAGAGAAATAACAGGCGACAGATAAGAGTGTGTTTTTTTTTTTCTATTGATAATTTTAACAAAGCGGAAGTCAATGTAAGAATAATTTAACAGTTTTTCGATATATTTTGTGCCCTGTATTCCACTTATCCATTTTTACCATAAATATGTAAAATCCGCGGTCTACTGGCGAGATGTCCGGGCATTCAGCTAATTTTCATTCACCCGAGTATGTATCTCGGCAAGTCCACTGTTCTAATTCGTACGCTTGTCTATGGGCAAGAGCATCGCGAGAAGATGGCGAACGTCGTCCTGGAAAGGGGTCAACGGTCGGGGTGGTTGTCCGGATGCAACGCGATTCCCAAACGATCCGCGCCTCGCTGGAATTGCCGCCGCTTTCCGAGAGCCGCTCTAGTCTGCTTTTCGAAAGTGGTAATCCGAGAAGGAGCCGCGTAGTAATGCCTTCGGCTGAAATTCCAAGACCATTGACGCTCTGCGAACGATTCTGACGACCCCTGATCCTGTTCTTCTCCACTTCTTATTATTAGACTGCGGAGATCCTTATGCAAATTCTATTCTTGATACTACTTCCTAATCTTCCATTAAATCAATCGGAAAGTTTCATCGCGAGCTGCAAATTTTGCGAGCACAGCTCGCCGCGCGGTGCTTTACTGATCGATGATGATATAACGACGAATTATTTTCAAGGATTTATTTGTAACGCGCGCTGGAATGATGCGTCGGCCGTCCGTATTGGAAATAATCACACGTTGAAAACTGTAATGAAGACGGGTAAGTGGGTCTTTTACGAATCGAAATAACAGCTTGAGCGAAATTAATGCGAATGTCTTTGGGCGCACGGCAGTCGTTAAAACGCATAGTTTGCAACAGTGGCAGCAGACGCGTTAAACACAACGATGGGCGAATACGAGGGGCGGCTGGTGACAGCGTGCGAACGTGACAGTAATGATAATAATTAAGGAAGCGCGTAAAAGGTTGGCCTAGAGAATTGCAATTCTGCGGCTAATCCCGTTAGAGTTAATCCAGATATATGCTATCGTTGATGATAAGCAGGGATTAACAGTGTACTGCGTGCATTTCCTTTTGAAAAACAGGCTGCAGGAAAAGTCTCCCGGCCGGAATCAACTTGTACGTGTCTCTCTCTCTCTCTCTCTCTCTCTCTCTCTCTCTCTCTGTGTCCCCCTCTCTCTCTCTCGCTCTTTCTTCCTCTCCCCCTTCGCAGATATTCGACCGAGTCACGAACTTGGCCAGTATTCCACAGTCCGGTTCCCATTGACCGTAACGCGACTGCGTTCGTTCTACGATGTGAAATCGCGTGCAGACGTATTACGATTAGCCAGTGGTATGACTAATTAATCGGAGAAAATGCTGTAGCGTGCGCCAAACCGTCCACGCCGCCCCGTTCGACCGAAGGCGTATTGATATTTCGCCAGAATAAAAAAAAAAAAAAACCATTAGAGCGCAGAATTTTATGGCGCGTTTCGGAAGTTGCGTTTTACGACTTTCTGTGTATGTATACATAAATATTGTATGTATGCAATCGGCCGGACTGCATAATATAACCTTAACATTTGAGTAATGGGAACGCTGCGGCGATCGAAAGTAGTTCTCGCAAATGTTGCACGGGTCATTCCGTTCGCCCTTGTCCTTCCACGGGGCCACCGAACATTCTAACGAGAATCTTAGTCGCTCAAGGATCGCTGGACGAGTCTCGCGGATCTGGATATTCTGCAGTCCTTGGAGAATCATTGGAGAATTCTCACAGGCTTCGCAGACTCTTTAAAGAACCAATGTATCTCCCAAGAATCAATGAAAGTTTCTTACGGGGTCGATCAGGAACTTCGAGGATCCCATTTTCAGAGTTACCATTCAATTGTACAAATTCACAGGGGAGAAACTAATTAATAATTTATTACAAAAATATTTTATATTATATTATTTTCACCGAAATCGATTATTTCCCGAATAAATTCCTGTGCGAATAAATAGTTGTTGGAATAACAGGTACCTTTATATTCGAATGAAATCTGGAACGACTAAATCCTTATTTGTGTCAATTGTTATCGAGGTCAACTTTTATTCGATCGGATGTTTCTGTGGCTGTAAGGAAAAACACCGCGCGTCACATTTTCGAAAAATTTAACTTATCGCATCGATCGCATTGTAGCGTATGGGATATACGTACTTGTCAGCGAAGAAAACGAATTCTACGGACCCATGCAAGAATTACCATTCAAAAGTTATGCAATTTAAAACATTACTAATACGAAAAATGATTAGTAATCGGTAGACTGCGGTTCCTTGTATAAAATGAATCATTTGTTGAGTAATCGTATTAAACGAGAATTGAACAATAACATTGCTCTTTATGTAATAGTTTTAAAAAATTAAAATAATGTAACAATATCCTTGCATTTTTTTAACGTTTTCATTACCCTGTATTTCTCTTATCAATTTTTTCAATCAAAGCTTCAAGCGACGATAATAAAATAAAGTATATGACATATGAGACACGCGACGTTCATCCTTGCAACCACAGATTTATTCGATAACGTCGAATAAAATTTGATCGTTTACTCTCTACCTCTTAGCCGTCGTCCGAATACATTTTGCCCAACTCAGCTCTACCTTACCAGAACATACTCGGAGATCCTAAAAGTCCTTCGAACATCTCCGAACGATTGAACTCTAAAAGTTTCTAGAGGGTCAACCGGATCCTTCGCCGATCCCATTTTCAGAGCAGCTTGCAGTTTTCCGAAGATCATGGAAAGATTCCCTGAATTTCACCGTTTCGAAAGAAACCCGGGAAAACCAAGAAATCTTTGTAGTGTCCCTGAACGAACTCACAAGTCCCCGCAAGTTCCTCCACCAAGCCGAAAGATGCCGAGAGCCGACGGAATCCGCATTGCGCTCGAGACAATCAAGCGGAACATTGAAATCCCGGTGAACGGAGTACCAGTCTAAAAATGTGTCACCCGTAATTTCGTCTGTCAGAACCGTATCCAAGTTCGCGTCGGGTGGCGCGCGCGCGCGTGTCTCGGGAACATCCAGAAAAGTGTCGTGCAAGGTGTCGTATCGGGATGGCAGTCCCGTTCGCTCCAGATAACGGCGGCCCGGCGACAGGACGACGACGGGGAACTTTCTAAGCCTGTTCAGCGACCGTTTGCACCGTAGCCGGTGTAAATCACGCGACGCGGAGAACCGCTGGTGTTAATGTTCCATCGGGAGAAACCGGTTCCCGGCACAACCACCGGGAACCGATCGAACTGACCCGAGAGCAGCGGTCGGTCGATGCGCAACAACACCCGGCTGCGTTTTGTACCGTTTCACGGCCAGCATGCTTCGCGGGGATCCTCTCGTCTTTCGTTTTCACCTCCTTAGGGCCTCCTCAGGGCCTCTTTAGGACTTCTCTGTGAAGCTTTTCACCGGTCAAACGCGCCTCTCGATCTTCCGGCCTTCCGACCTCGCAACCGTCAACTTATCCGAGGAACCCTGCTCTCGTTATTGTTGCATAATCGAAGAGGCTCTGCTCTTGGTTCATTAACGTCTGAATATATCGAGCATTAACCGTTAACGACCACTGCAGGTATGCGAGACCGCTACTAATTGCTTATTCATTTGCGGTAAGAATTAGATTGTGCGGATTTCTTGTATTTATGGGAGAAAGACATAGATGAAACATAGATTATTGAACAAAACTGGAGGAACTAAAAGTGTTGACACGTTAATTACTAGATTGCTGATCTTCGTGCAAAATAAAAGTTTTACCATTGTCAATGACAAGAGATAAGAATGGGATAAAAATGTATTTCCTGTGTTAATAGTTTTAATTATCTTTAAAGCAGTATGTTATGCTCTTCTAGTCATCGAATGTTTTTTCCTACTTTGAAACGTTTCATGTCATCTTTTATCTCATAAATGCATAAAATCCGCGGTCTATTAATTAGACTTATTGGATTATTGCAAAAGTAATTTCGATTCTCCAAATATTAGATCGTCTCATAAATTCGTGATGTTTGCTATGTCCATTTTGTTTATAGATATCTGTGGATAAATAATTTTGAAGTGATCAAAATTTCAGACGTCCTGTCAGTCATCTAGAACGTGCTTGATTCTCTTACAATTGAAAATAGTTCGCAAAAATGCCCAAATAACATTCGCAAAGACGCAGTATTGCAATTATTTAAGAGGGAAACAGGAATGCATTTGGCCCTACGACTTGCACATGATACAGACAATTTTTATTTTGCATGAAGATTTGCGGTTCAGTAATAATACAATTGTAAGAAAATTTTTATTCTGAATTCAAAGATGATTTTCAGATTTATAGTATTTCCATTTTAAACAACCTGGTCCATATTACATATATGAAATTGAATGTTGTGTTTCGTACAACAGTTACACTTTTAACAGTTTTTTTTTTAAATATTAACAAATGTAGTAACATATAAATGATGTTTAAACGGACACGACACTTTACAGTGGTATCTTAGAGTCATCTTTCGACCACAAAGATTAATACACTTGCTTCTATTTAATCGTACTTGGACCCCTTCGTCAGTGTAACATAAGAATAGTTGATTCTGATTTTTTATTTACTACTTTGATGTCAATAGCAACGCGATTAATATTAACGGTCTGTGAGACTAATAACGCGAGGCGCAATATTAAGGTCAATAGGTGCAATAATTAAGGACCGAAAATTACTAACGTATATTATTCCATAAAAATAGCGCAATCAAATGATTTGCATTTTTAGTGAAATGTACGCTTGCGTTAAGAAATCTATTTCCTACGAAAGGGTCTTTGGAACTAGAATTTTTAACCTGTGAAGAAATTAAATAAGCTGCAACGAACCTTTCTGTTTTAATTTCCTTAAACCCTTTATACTTCATCGAAGTTGTGAAAATTGTTTAGCAGCTTGTCAAGATTATGTCAAGGCAGTCAGTCATTCCGCGTGTCGAGAATTTAGTCTCGATCCTAAATCAGAACTTCCTCGAGCAAACTCGCCGATCGGAGATGGATTATCGGTCGGTGTCCGGGATTCCGAGGATGCGGTTTTTCGTGGAAGCACGGATCGTCGTATACCGTTAGCTGAAACTCGGAGAGCCGGGGAGAGGCCTGGGACGCGACGGTTCATTCATGAGAACGCGGACGAGCCGAGTCGAGTCGAGTCGAGACGAGTCGAGACGATTCGAATCGAGGCGAGACGAGACGAGACGGGCTCGTGAGTGGCGCGCGCGTTCGTTCCGCGGCTGCGAAACACGGATATGGAACGGATTCACAATTATTGGGGTAGTCGGTGTGTCGCGGAACAATGCCCATTGTAAGGCCGACAGTCTATCCGCGGTCTGGTCTCTCGCTGCGGCTCTCGGCTCGGCTTTACTCGGCTCGACTCGCCCCGGCGCAGACTTTTCCCGTTATAGGCGCTAGCCTAGTTACGAAATTCAATTAAAACGAACCGTGCTCGAAGGAGGGGGGCCGCGTTCCTTCCGTTCACGGTGACGGACGATCCTCCTGGGAAGGTGGGACAACGAAAAAAGAAAACAAACGGCCCAGCGATGGGAGCGGACAGGAGCGAACAGGAGCGGAAGGAAACGGGGGGGGGGGAGGGGGGGGGCGGCGGCGGGAAGAGCAAACTCGATGGCGGAGAACTCGCGTGATAAGGGTCGCTCTGCCACACCTTGATACCAGATACCCCCCTTTCGCGGTAGCTTTTAGCCAAATGACGCGGATTTTATTATTGGATGGCCTCTAAGGGTGCGGCTCGGCTACCCCCTGCCGCCTAATGGCCCGTTAACTAGCCCCACCTCGTTTTTACTCTTCTCCGTGCTGGTCTTTCGCACGCGACACCCGTTATGCGTCACGTCGATACCGCGGATCGACCCCCGACACGCGAGTCCGATACAACCGGGACCGCCGATCGATTTTCCGGCACTTGCGGGACCGCTTTTGCAGTTTACCGCGTCCGCGACGTTACCGCGTTTCGTCGAGCATGGTTTCTTCGGTGACAATGATGACGAATTCGCAAAAATAATCGGTGCATAGTAGACTCCCGATTATCCGGTATCTGCGGAACCAGACCGCGATCGAATATCCAGTTATTCCGGCAACCCGTTGTATTAATTTCCATGTATATGTTCTATATTTATAATGTTTATCATGTATACATAGGTGCGTATACACAGTACATGTACATACAATAATGCTATATGCTATGCATGGAATATTTATAACGTCATTTTTCGCAAAAAGGTCAGAGACCATTGTGTTCTATTCGTGGCTGGTGCATAAAACAATAAAAACAGGAAAAATTAAGCGCACGCTTAAAATAACTTCTAATAATTTTAAAGATTTGTTTGATGTTTTCACTTCATTTTCACGTTTCAGAGGTAACCTAATTATGTGCTTTGCGTCATTGTGAGGTCTCTCACAGGTTAGTCTTAAGAATCTTCTTGCATCAAGGACTCACACCCGTTAATCAATAAATAATTATAATAACTCTTCCTACAGGGTGAAATAGAATTGCGACGTTGATAGCTACACCGCGGATTTTATAGATTTATGACTCAAATGATTGTACAACTCTTTCAAATTATTAAAATGGAGAAGACACTTTTATCAGACTTACGCTTCTTACAATCAACATAAACAATTATTATTTTGCATAAAGACCCGCAGTCTATTAATAACTTACTATAATACCAATTGATGGTTAAAGTTTAGCACAGATGAATTTCAGAATGAACACAATAAACGTCGACAAATGAAATTAAAAGGTGCTTTAAGCAGGACGAATCACATCCACGAATAATGCAACAATGCTTACTTGATCTACAAGAAAACATTACATACGGGTATGCCGATTATTTCAATCTTTTCGCAGGCCGCTCGCAGCAGGAGAGACAAGAATACTATATTGAGAATACACGCGCGATACCAATTACGCTTCTTAACATGCGCGCAAACATTGGCTCGACGAACGAGCTAACAATTTTGATCGAATGCATTCTGCCACGGGTGGTACAATCTGAGCGCGGCAGGCCGTCGAGGATGATCGACCGAGATCCGTAAATATTCTGTTGCGGGATCGACGGAGAAGAAAAAGGTCGGAATGTTGCCTTCCAACAGCGTGAAACTATGCTCGAGCAAATAGCGAGTTATTAGATTGACAAGAAAGAAACAACCTCGCAAGATCCAAATACTCTATACTCAACATGGACATAACCTCCGTTGATTTTATCCGCGATCTTGGAGATCGTTTCTATGTTATCAAATAGAAATATCAACTGAATATCCATGCGATTTATTTTGTAAGAAATAAGTCTTCATTCAAATTACGTTTGCAGAAGATTTTTGAGCTTAACATCATAGTATAGAATACTGTTGAATTCGTCTTTGTGTCTACTACAGTCCTACGATGTCAAAAATAAATGACGTCATTTGGAAGTAATCAAGGCGACAATGATAAAAAAAGTGCTGACAAAATTTAATTTATGGCACGGTTTTAATGTTACTATCGAACATGTCTAATACGCGGTGACTAAGTCTAATAATTTGATATCTCTCCACATAAAAGTTTAAGTCATTTAAGTATAAAATATATAAATAAATAAATGGATGGATAGATGGATGAATGAATAAATAAATATCTGCGAGTAACTCCGAAATTTGTGGAAAAAGAGCAGACCGTTCGCGTCACTGAATCGAAAAAATCCTGACCACAAAGAATGGTTCGTGAAAGCGTATCGGCGGAAGTATCCGGCGACACCGGGTGGAGTGTCTTGTTTCCATAGGGAAAAATCGATTCGACGAAGAAATTCGAAAGTTTCGGCGAGCTTTAGGAAAATGTCGCGGAGAAATCGGCAACCTGACGAAGAATCGAGGGAGTTGGTCGCCGTGGAAACGCGCGGAAGAAAGCGTGTCGTACCTGGAAGCCGCGCTGAATACCTAGTCATCAAGACGAGGCTAATTTCTACTCGCAGGCAACCGAATTACTTATATGACGCAGTCGAAGCGCAATTAGGAACGCGGAACGTACGGGGAGAACTCTGCGAGAACGTCCCACGAACGTTTTCGCGACGACATCGAATAGCTTCGATGGGACTGTCTCTCTGCCCGTTGCGAATATTTGCATAAAGTTACACGTGGCAAAGTGAACGATCCCAGTGTTACGAAATTCATATGTTTTCAATGGCCCCCGAGAACCCGTTGAATTTTTGCGTCCCAATACGTTACAAGATTTCTGTGCATTGATCCTTTGAATAGAATTCTCCCTTGGGTGACACTTATTCATTGATGATTTTAATTTATTCAACGCTTTCAGGTAGCCATTTTCAGCCATTTTTAGCCATTTTTACTAGGCACCTGAAATAGTTCCATTTTATATAAACCGGTGCATTTTATACACTTGAAATTTAATTGCGTGACTCGTTCAACGCTTGCACTTTTAACAGTTTTTTAAAAAATATAAACAAATTTGATGTTTAAAAGTGTTTAAAACATTGTATAAAGAATCTTAATGGTGTATTATACTCGACTACAAAAGGTCAAACAAAGTCAACTTTATCATGTTATCATAAGCTACGATGCTTAACATTCTGTTGTATATTGTAATTGTTAGACAGCGGATTCTTATGCAAAATAGAAATTATCTACACTAATTGTAAGATGCAGAAGATACACAGGCATGTATTTCTTTCCTTGCTAATTTTAATAATTTAACATCAATGCAATAGTATTTTCAAAATGTTTGAATATTTTTGTTCTTTTGCATTTGATCTAGGTACTTCTCTCCGAAATGCATGAAATCAACAGTTTAGCAACCATGTTCCAGGAGAGGTCAATGTAACCATTGTTTCTGTTTTATTAATATTTTATTAATACTACTACTACTACTACTATTATTATTATTATTATTATTATTATTATTATTATTATTATTATTATTATTATTATTATTATTATTATTATTATTATTATTATTATTATTATTATTATTATATTATTATTATTATTATCATCAATATTATAATAATTATTATTAAGTAGAATTTGCATAGAGAAATAGTAAGGACATTTGGCCTGTCAATGCTAAATAAATAAATATTTCAACGACGGTTTTTCGCCCGAAGCTCGCGATGTCTTCCGCCGAATACGCGAGAGGAACAGCGTTTCTTAGAGGCGCAAAGCAGATTTCGAAAATCGAATGGGATTAGGGTATTGACGCGCTGCAAAGAAACCATACGAGCGGCGCAAAATATTTTACGGTCTATTAGCTAAACCTTTAGCCGCGACGTAAACCGCTCCTACGCTCTTTCAGTTCATTCATTGCCCCCCCGCCCCCACCCCCCCCTCTCTCTCTCTACCTCATTCTCTCTGATTCGATACGAAGGTGCAATCTCGTTGTTCCTGTACGTGTTCCTGCGAGTTTGTTTCGAGTAAATTTGTTCGGGGCACGGTCTGGTCGATGCGTTTGTCCACGAAAACGAATCAATGAAGATCGAGACGAGCCAATCTGTTTTATTAGAGAGACGGAGAGTGGTGGGGGTGGGGGAGAGGCGAGAGACCGGTGCGTGGGCGAGGAGACGACGGAAGATGGTCCTCTGTCGTCTCGCTGTGCGATGCGGCGCCGTCGATTTCATTGGAACGTTATCGTAGTCGCAGGCCGGAATATTTGCTTCGAAGCTCTGTCGAGCTGCGTGTATTTAGCAGCGCACCGTCGTTTGGAACAGGCAATTTTCGGCCGAAAATAGATTTCTCAGTTTTAATGCTTGACGAATCGCAAAGTATGTTTAGTGAAATATTACATTCACCAGACAGCTCTGTAATTAAATGCAACGTTGCGAAGTTGTAATTACCAAATTCATGTTTAACACATTTAATTTAACTACACGTTTTGAAACGTCGTAGTACTAGTTCTATAAATACTATTTTCGAAAGTAATAAGAAGGGTGATAGTAATATAAACTTCAAGAAGAATTTTGAAACAATAATAGAACATGTTTAAGTGTCGTTTCGTGTGGAAGTCTGCAGTACTGCGGAAAGGACCATAGAAATTTTAGCTATGACTATTTGCAACTTTTAATTTGATGTGAGTGTTTATATGTATATTCAAATAGATGAGTTAAATTGATAAAATAAAAAAGATTACATTAAATTAAAAGTAAATATATGGATTTTAACAAGCCGCGTAGCGTCGTAAATAAAAAGAGCGTGACTTTGTTTAAACAATTTTCATTTCGATTACAGAAGCTATTTAACTTTGGCGAGAAATTAGCGCGATCCAGACCACTGTGCAGCGTTTACCATCGTCGACTCGCGTTTACCCGACCTTCCCAGCCAGTTGCGCGACACACATTGCTCGACTTTTCCAACGGGAAGGTCGCGAACTCGCAGCAATCATCGGATTCATTAGATAATGGGCATCGATGACCGGATAAGGGTGTCGGCAGTGTCTCCCAACCTTTTAGCCGACCCGCCTCTCCGCAAATGCCGACCTTTAACTTCTTGCTTCGTGCACTTCACGCGCGGGAATGCATTCAACCTTTATTTCGAAGTAATACGAAATTTTGTCAGTCCACGTTGCCGAACGAAATACGATGCAATCATTTCTTTCGTAATAGATTTCATTCCCCGCCTTACGGCTCGTTTAACTGTGTCAATCGCGTAATTGCCAGTGTCAACAAGTTCTGCAAACATTAGTTTGTTTATATATTTGTTTAGGGACTTTAGTAATTTAAATGTAAGTATCACAACTTACATAATTTACGCAAGTTTCTAACTGCTAGGGGCGTCTGTTATTTTCTTGTTAGTTTATTTAGTTTATGTCTTTATAGATACGTTCTTGTAATTTTTGTTTGAAACCTGTAAATAAATAAATCATTACAATTATAATTAAACTGTGGATCTTTATGCGAAATACAAGTAGAAGCTTAACAGATATTTACTTACTATCTCAACGAGTTCAATAACTTGACCGTATCGACAAATTGCTTAAATGTGTCCATCGGTTTGAATTTTATCTATTAATTTTCGTCATAAATACGTAAAATCCGCAGTCTAATAATAATCCAAAGTCGATCACATCAGTTGAACTATTTGGGCATGTCTGTCACTCTGCTGAGCGATCGTACATCTTCGTCATTTCTCGCCAATCGTTATTCTACAATCTTTCATTTAGCCGCTACGTTTACATATCTCAATTGAACATGATTTATACTTCATATCCTGCTAATGGGCCCTCCCATAAATAAATAAATAAATAAATAATTATTATTATCGGAAAGCTGGACGGAAGAGGGATGTAATGGGGAAATAAAAATTGTTCGGGCAGAGAGCGCGTCACCTGCAAACGAAACATTATTTTCGCGCAGTCAATATTTACCCGTGGGAGCGCGACCACATACGCATGTGCGCGCGTGTACACGCGTACGCAGAACAAAGTGGTCCCTTGTCTTCCAATTATCGACAACGATGTAACCCTAGCGCGGAGCCCGGTCGAGACGTGATCCGATTAAACATTACGGATAACGATTAAAACGCGACGGTTCGTTCGGTTAAAAGTTACTTTTCACGGACGGTCGACCTACAACTCGTAATCGTTGCGATCACCATGCGACCCGTTAATGAACAATCGCGGAAAGAATAGACCCCCGACGACTGAAATGAAATATCGTACCGTCGACAAGATAAAAATAATATCGCGTCGGAATCCCATCGAAGTCGCTGCCTCGTTTATTTTCAGACGAGTAGCGCCGTCTATAAATCCACGGAGTTCCGCAGTCTAATAATTACATCGGTCACCATTAATCCGCAATCAAATCCCGTTTCGCCGATCCCCGCAAAGAAACCACCTCGCGAGAGTAAAAATAAATCTTCGACAACGTAACCTTAGGTGCTGGTTGGTGTGGGCGATGTTGCGACCCCGTTGGGAGTCGCAAATCACAGGTTGGCCACAACCACACCGCGAGGCCGAGAGGCCGCCGAATGGATTGAAAAAGACGAGGGGGAGAGGGTGTCTGGGGATGCACCGTATTATCAATGTTTGTCGGTTCTATGGCAGCGATTAGATCCAGCGGATAAGATCGTAGCATGGTTGCCTCTATGGACGCCGTTATTCCCTTCTCCGTTCGAAGGGATGTTGGATCGGATCGGGTGCCGCGTCAGCTTTATATTTCATCGGAGGCGCACGCGCGAGGCCGCGCAATTACGATTTCACCGGCTACGAGGATTTATCGCCGCTCGTCGAGACAGATAGACAGCACGCGATCGATCGGATCGCGACAGGAGAGCTCACTTGTTAGCTCGGCCGAGCGGGAATCGATGAATTTCTAATCGGCGGAGTACAGGGACGAGGGACAAGGAACCTCGCGAGTTCCCGGGGCTGAAGAAATAAATAAAACCAAGGAGAAACAGGTGGAAGAACCGTTAATACGCGAAGATATCGGTGGAAGGGGCAAGCGAGAGAGAGAGAGAGAGAGAGAGAGAGAGAATATAGAGGATAAAATGACAGAGAGTGACGAATGGGGACGAAGGGGGACGAAGGGGAAGAGCGAAACAGGTCCTCGGCACGGTGGCAGCACGGGGGTTGATTTTAATACCCCCCAGGGAGAGAGGGGTTGTGGATGTGACCTTTATGAAATGCTACAACCTTTGTGAGCCCTGATTGCACTTCTTCGTACACAGAGGCGTGCGCATAGAAACAGACGAGGGCCGCCCACACGCGGGACACGATGAGCAGAGAGAGCGATGTATGAAAGCGCGCGCGGGCTGGCTGGTTGCACCGGTTGGTTGGCATCGCGTGTACAAGCACAAAGAGAGGGCCCAGACACTGGTGAGGCCTTAGGATTGTCTGACTGTACGCGAAGCTATTGTTTTTCGAACGTACACGGCGCGCTCTCTCCTAACTATGTACCTTAGGTTCGCGCCGCGCCGCGCCGCGCCGCGCCGGTATCGCGGCTTCGCGTCGCCCAGAAAGAAGGTAAACACACGCGTCGCGTGTGCTCGAAGGAGAGGTGAGGCCGGTGCCAACCCCTCGGGCGTATTCCCAAACCAGCTCTCGTCTTTCCTCTCTCGTCTCCTGTCGCGCTCGAGAACGCTGCTTAGAACCGCCATCGATCGAAAACGCTCGCTCGCTTGCTAGCTCGTTGCGAACGCGGCTGCTCCACGTGACGCTCAAACACGGTCGCATAACCTCGGACTCCCGCAAACTTTCCGAGCGTTTGTAAGCGCTGCGAGAGCAGCCCCCTTTAGACTATCGCGCAGGGGGCCCCCCTCTCTCTCCCTCTCTCTCTCTTTCTCGCTCTGCTGTTCAGCCTTCTCGTTGAGAAATTACCCCCTGTTCGAAACTTCTTCACGGCGACTTTACTCGTCACCCCCAGAAGAAACTTTGAGCGACTCGCTTGGATAGATCTTGCTGGCCTCCGACGAGGCCTGCTGGCGGAACAGGGTCGCACACGATTCTTGTTCCCCCAACCCTGTCTGCCGTCGCCTGTTTATGGGAACAAGGTCCGTCTCTATTTCGCCGTACAGTACGATATTTCGATAACATGGGTGGACTTGATTCTTAATGACTATTTTCTTGTTATCACTATGCATTTTATTAAAATTACTTAGAATATAGATTCACAATCATTTTTACCGTGACTCGTTAATTTTCAGTAATATGTGCGCTATATACCCGTATTTTACATAGATACGAAAATATTACACGCGTCGTTTTCAATTTCGGCATTAAATTTTCTTAGGTTGTCGTAAGATCGCGTTGTTGTTGCGCGTCCGTGGACGCAGAGTTTCTTGTCGGTCAAGGATTAACCCCCGCCGCTCTGTGAAAAATCTTTGCGAATTAACTTCGTTTGAAAGTTTTCTCTGGTTCCCGAGAACGTTGAGTCGGAGGACCTTGTTGGCTCGCAGAAATTTCCGCGGATCTCAGAGCATTGGGTGAAAATTGTTTCGCAAGTAGGAAAAGAAACGGAATGGAGTCGAGACGGCGAAGGAAGCTGAGGGGATATCGTTCCGGCGAGGCAGTGCCGCGAGACAACGGTACTTCCGCGGTCATGAACGTTGCTTGACCGTTAACTCGACTCACCGGGTCTCCATCGAGGTCTTCTCTCTCTCTCTCCTTCTTCCTCTCTCTTTTTCCTTGTTATTCTCTGTTTCTCTCGGCGTGTTGTCTCTCGCTCGCCGAGACCACGGGAATGATATTCATAACGCGCGAGAGGAGGATCGCGGGAAGAAAAATAAACGATTGAAAGAGACAGGGCCGGTTGGGTCGGCGGTCCGGTCGGTTGATCGACACGTAGAGAGCCACGTAGGCAGACACGGGCGTATTCCTGGGGTTATTTGCCGATCCGGCGTGCTTCGGGGTTACGTAACGACGCGAGCCGGTCGGGTACCTAAAACTCTCATCAATATTCGCAGCGTGCTCGAGTCAATACACCATTCGCGAGATAGAATTTAATTCTGTTTCCTTTTACGAAACAGCCTTCCGACTTATTACCTCGCTCTCAAGGCGAATCTCCTACCTCTCCTTCTCCCTCTCCCTCTCTCTCTCTCTTGATATCTCTATCTCTGAGGAGAACTTTGCTCGCGCAACTTTCAAATAGATTTCCTTTGGCAGGGTTAATAGCTTCATCGAGAAGAAACGAATCCCGCGAAGAAAAGGGATCCCGGAATTTCAACGCGGAAACCAATCGGGACTCCCTCTATCTCTCCCTCTCTCTCTCTCTCCCTCTACCACTCTAGAGTCGACGAAAACCGCGCCGCGAAAGAGCCCTTCCGTTTTGGTTTTTTAATCCTGACCCGAAACGCTTCCGCCGTGTTGCGGGCCGGCGAGGCCGAAACGCGCGAGCAAATTACGTGATCCGCGAGCTAAGCGCGAGCAAGTCGGAAGTTCGGCTGAATGAGAGAGGAGAATTCCAGGCTGGGGGTCAAAATTTGCACCCTGGGCACACCGAGACGCTAACTGCCGGGTTAAGTCGATTCTCTCTCTCTCTCTCTCTCTCTCTCTCACTCTTTCTCTCCTTGCCTCTCCAGCTCTCTCACTCTCCGGCGGAATACTAGAATATGTAGGGGGAGTCCTAATTTACCCCGGGAAAATTCACCAGACTTCAACATCTATTCCGCGTCCCAAATTTCGAAATACACCGCTCGGGAACCCTCGGAAATTGCTGTATCGCTGAACCGTAAAGTTTTTAAGGGTCCCCGGCAGCTTCTTGACTAGCCACTCTAGTCAATTTCCTCCTAATTTACCCGGCAAACGAGAAGCAAGTCGAGGAGCCAGGCCCACCGTCGAGAATTTGTCGGGAACAATAAAAGTGCGCGTCGGTCGCGAAAACTCGCATACGCGCAACGTCTAAGATCGTCTAATCGGATGGAACAGGGACACCCTGTGAGTCTCGGCAGAAAACGTCATTATCGGGCAATCATCCTCGACAGCCAAGTTTCGAGCGAACGCGCCCCGTCCGAGTCGCTGTCAATTTGCCAAGTTATTCCGAGAAGTTTCTCGCAATTCCGCGTTGTATTTGAAAACTCCCGAAATAAATAGTATCGTAAGGACATGATCGCGAGCTCGGCGACCGAACGGGACCGGCTTCGCGACCGTCAGCCTCACCGTGTAATACGCGAGGTGGATGTGAACCGGTTGTCGCCAGAACACCGTTTCTGACCATCTGTATTATTATTATTAGACTGCGAATTTTACACACTTATCACAGAATTCGGATGCTGTAGTTTCAAAGAGTTGACAAGTATCGATGCATTGCTTTCAATCTATTACATCTATTGTAGAAAAGAAACTGTTCCCTAAGTGATTCTTCAATCTTGCAATAGATGTAGACAATTTTTACTTTGCATAAAGATCTTATAATAATGATACTTATTACATTATCTTGAGTAAAAAAGTTTTATTCTAAAATTTCCCATAGAAACATTTTTCTAACGTCAACAGTTGCAAAAGCAAAGTTAATCGACAATTGTAAAAGCTAAGGCCAGAGTTGTTTACATTTCTCAGATGACGGATAGAAGATAAAAACTAACGAATAACATTTTGTTCGACGCTATAAATATTTATTCGAAAAATGTAACCGTATCAAAATTGATCTGAATCATATTCGTTCGAATAAGAATTTAATCGTTTAGGAATTCACACGGAGAACAATTAATTTGAATAAAAATGATAGAATATAAAGTGTTTCCTTAATAGTTTACCGATTCGTTTCTTCCATATTACTTTTCAAATTATTCAAATTATTCGAATGAGGAATTTTTGAAATTAATCGAGTAAAGAATTTTTGGAATTATTCACATAAAGAAGTATAATAAAGAATAAACAATTATTCGAATAAAATGCTCGACTAACAGGTATTCATTCGTATAATTATCTTCGATAATTATTTATTCGAAACAATCTAAATAACAGCGTTCCACGTTTCTTATGTAATGCAAGATTTGAAAAATCTCTCCGGTGAAATTCCTATAAATCCTTAGCACGGCCGCAACCGGTACATCTAACCCTATCGTCGTGCGAACGGCGCGAGCAGCCGAGCAGCCGAGCAGAGCGTGAACATGTTCGTGAACGGAGGTAACCGATCAAATTTCACCGGCAGCAAAGCCGATTCACAGCGTTGAAATCGCGATGATACTTCGATGGGAATCCCAGCGACGCGTTAAGTCTTCGCAGTTTCCTAGAGGTTGCCGCGGGCGGGTCCCACGGGCCCGTACGGACCATTGGTTTCAATGTCAAAGCCGAGAACACCGCAGAGACCAACTTGCTCTGGCTGTATCGCCGAGTAACCAGCGCGGTCGTCGAACCGTGTCGAGTTCGCGAAATTTAGGTTGCAAACGAGCCGGCAAGAAATTTCGTTGCCAAAGGATACTGCGGGCCACGGCGACTGTTCCATGCTAATGGGATTTGCGACTTCGTGATCCAGCGGCGACAACGTTCCGGGTCTTGTTCTCGACGCGAAATACCGTGCAAATTGCCAACGATGACTGCTTCGATCGAAGCAAAATTTCGTCTTCTTCTATTATATCAGTTTGGACGTTAATAGATTACTAGTAGGTAAGTTAGGCGATTGTTATAGACACGTTTTCATTGTAGACAATTATGCAAAATATGTTTATAAGCTATTTCACAGTAACTCGAATTACAGAGAGCTTTCTTTTTTAATTTATAATTATTGGAATTAGCAAAATATTCTTTTAACCGAGCAGATAAATTTGTATCATTGGACACATAATAAACATCAGACAACGAGCGTTAAAGGGTTAAACTGTATAATTTATAGGCGTGAATCAGACAATGTTTATAATAATGTATGGTGCGATAAAGCTAGGCGTCAAACGAAGAATCTGATGCAAACAAGCCGGTGGAGGCTAGTTCGCATTCAGCGGACGACCGGGATCGATGGAACGGTAGGCTCGCAACCTGTAACGATTATTAATCGCGCCACCCATGAAATGTATTAGGAGGTGACGTCTATGCATGATTTTCCTGCACAGCGAGCGAGAGGTGGAGAGAGAGCAGCGGAAGAGGCGGCTTCCGGAGTAAAAAAAAGTCACCGGCGGAAATTCACCGCGATAAGAATAATCGAGTCCAGCGAAGAACCACCAGAGAACCGACTACTCGGCGTCCGCCTCTCTCTCTCTCTCTCTCTCTCTCTCTCTCTCTCTCTCTCTCTCTCTCTCTCGCCGCTCTCCAGCTCCCAGAAACTCGTTAGCAAATTATACGTCGACGCAATTAATCAAACCGTGCCACGGTCCCGGGCGGATCGCTCCTCGATTCATGGTGCAGCACGCGACCCTCCGCAACACGATCGACGCACCTAAACAGCGGCCGTCCAACTCGTTGTTCGACCCGCCGATTATCCCCAATAACATAGGCGTTCAATTTTATGGAGCCATGCATCGAACGCGATCGTGGACGACGAAAGTTGCACGGTGTAAATAAATCGTCGCTAATTCATCGGCTGCCGAGCAATTTTATCAAACGTCGATGTGCCAAATCAGATCTTCTTCTACAGACCTCTTCGTGACAGTGTTATATCACCGGAAATACTTGCTGTGATAAATTTAACTATAGCTACGTGAACTCTGCGTCATCATATATTTTCCAAATCTGAACCTCATCGCATTCTATACAGCCATTTTAACACATCGATCTATCGTTCCTTTAACTTCGAACTGTTTTTGAAACATTTTTCGGTCTTTTCCATAATTCGTATTTTTCAAAATTGTTGTAGACTGTTTCATTATTTAATAATAAAATATATATGTATATATATATATATATATATATATATATATATATATATTACATTTTTATTTCTACGTATTTTCCGTATAGTCCAAGCGGATTAATAAATAGATTGTTCGGCCGAAAGACGAAAGAAATCCGAGACTAAAATAATAGAACGTGAAACACGGATTAGGATCGCAACGCTCGCGTATCCGAGAAACCCCAATTTCTACGGCCAATTAACACGATGTTTTCTACGTCAACAAAACCGGGTGATTAAGGACTGCAATTACTCGCAATTATCTTCTGTGAAAACGTTATTAAAAGACGAATAAACTTCGTCTTCGTTAGGCGTGTCCATGGCGAGTCATTGGAAGCACGTTGCACGATCGCGAAAACAGCGGCTTACACGGGACCGTTCGAACGTGAGGGTTTAAAAATACATCGGGACTTCCGTGACTTGGACTTCCCCGAGCCGCGAACCGTCGAACCGTTCCGCGGGAATCGGCGGAGTTTGACTATCAAAGTTCGCGACTGCGAGTAGTCCGACGAGTCGAATTACAGCCGGTTAGGCGGTTACACGGTAAAAATCGCCCGGCTGCGGTGTTCGATTACGCGAAGCCAACGGAGGGCAAGCTTCGCTCGTTCGCTCGTTCGGTTCTCGCGTGTCGCGTTTTCGAATGCTCGGAGCACTACCGATCGAGGGAAAGGAGAGTCCCGGCGAGGATCGAGCTGTCGCGAGCAATCCTTGATTCACCGATGGCCACGATATCGCTGTTGCTCCATTAATATTAAATGCTATTCCTCTTCCAAATTGAATCGCGTAGCTACGATGCAATTGCACTCCTTTACGAGTCCATTCAACAGGCGCCTTTAAACGATGGGATAGAAACTTCTGCTTCGAATCGATTTGGCCTCTTAATCGAAACAAATATAAACAACGAAACTAGCGAGATATATATGACAGTGAACCGCATTAATATGCGGACAACTTTCAAAACGCGGCAGCTTTCTTAGAACTGGACTAAACGACTTGAATTTTCTTCGAAACGACAAAGAGACCAGTATACCGAACAATTCTAGAATGTTGTTTTTCAATTTTGCTTTTGCTTAGGATGACGAAATAGAGTAAACACTCTTATTTTCTAACTATTTTATCTAAGCCGATAATGAAAATTTATAAAATTAGTAGAAAGTTCGACTTTCACTCATAGTAATCAGTGTGCTCTGATTACATTTCCGTTTGACACTAGAGAACTAACAAATCATTAAAAAGACTAGTCTCCGACTTCTTCTTTTACAATTTCTGGCACGAAAATATTTCTAGGAGGTATTAATAGAATCTTCTTTGTTCACGATTACGTTATCATCGAAATCGTACTAAGTTCGAGAAGATCGAATTTTATAATTGTTATAAAACAATATACATTAGTCAAATGTGTACGTGCAGCTTTTAATTTGATCGAGATCTACATTGATATTTCGTCCAACCATAGATAATTCAATATTCTGCAATGATTTGCAATAAATTCTGTTATCGTGTGACCCTTTTTCCGAGTGATGCATGCAGCTTCAAAACTTCGTTGTACAACTTAATGGAGCTAATTAACACGATCCATCTAAACTAGGTATGATATATTACGTCCTAATTGCGTTTACACCGTATGTTCGCTAACGAGGCTTGATCCCGTTTACAATAAATAAATTGCATTAACCTGACCAAATTTTGTATAGCTTTTTCCGCAGAGCAATAAGGAGGAGACTGTGAATTTTATGCGCGTTTCAAAAAAAAAAAAACTAGTAGATCAAGAACAAGACATGTAAAGAATTCGATTCAAATCATGAGAAGAGAAGAGGTTTTCGTCAGACTGAAGTCCCTTGAAATTAACTGAAGATTAAATGAAATTAAACTGGATTTCGCTCGGAGTCTAAAGGGGGTTTCGGAACTTGGACAGTGATTCGTCTGGAGCGTTATCAAAAGCCGTTGGTGACTCGCAGGTCTCAAGGAGCTGTGTTGGTGAAATCGTAAACCGAGTAGCAGTTCGCGAAGCGTCTTCGTGCTCCGCCGGTTATCGGCCGAAGGACAACAATCGCGGGGTGAACTATCCGGTAAGCGGACAACTATCCGACGAACTATCCCCGTCTGGTTATCCACCGTGACAAGAGGAACACGGTGTAGCCGGAGGAACGACACGGCACAAGAAGCGAACGTGGGACACGCCGGTAACGGGAGGACGAGAGAGGATGGAAGGACGGACGCGGGGCGCGATGCGAGTCGCGAGGCGTATGGCAACGAGAGCGCGCTATCTCGACGTGGCCGTCTACTCAGCTGTAATGCGAGACCTCCATGGTAATAAGAGATGCCCTGGTAATTATTACATTCCCTTCGTGGGACGTACGTAAGGTAGATTCGACCGGGAGATGGGAGGAAGTGACGCGCCACCGCCGACGCCGACGCCGACGCCGACGTGCAGCCACGTGAATTATCGCGGCTCTGAGCGACGCCCGCCACCAGAAAACTGCCAACTCTATCGTCTAATTAATCATAATTTATATCAGCCCGTTTGATAACCGGCAATTATTTACACGCGATCCCATGAATGTTGCGTCGCCCGCAGCCTTGCGCCGTGGAGACGCGGACGGCTGTCCGACGCTCGCGATCGACGCACCCGAGCATAATTAATTAGGACTGGTATTCGGGGAGACCCGTCCTTCGGCGCGGAAGACCTAGAAAGCGTCGTCCACCAGAGTCGAAACTTTCGAGTTGGCGGAATTGATTGTGCCGTTGCTATCAATCCGTGATAATTGGATCAATCTGCCCCCGTCGAGGCCGTTCGTTTCTCGATGTTCAAGCAGTTGAGAAAATTGTATCTAGAGTCGTTATTATATTATAATAATAATAATAATAATAACAATAATAACGATAATAATAATAATATTCATCTAACAGGGTCGAGCACTTTAGAGAGTATAGTAATCTATCAAGTTCTGTTGGATAGTGGTAGAGCCAGTAAAAAGGTTTAGTACATTGCAATATCGATTTACATTCCTGTACGAGAACACAATCTGATGTATGTTGCTGTATATACGCTCGCACATTTGTATTCTTCGACACGTTGCACCTAAGTGGTGACCTTAAAGGATCTTTTTTTAAGCATTCTTGTATCGCGTTACAAAATAATTTTGACAATTATCATGTTTCTTTATATTGAAAAAACTGTTGAAAGTATAACTGTGCACGAGTCGCAAAGTTTTATTTAACAAAACCCACCAAGTTATATAAAATGAATACAGCGTTGGCCAGGAAAACTATTTTGCATTTCGAGTTAAAATGGCTCCGACTGCAAAAGGTTAATGGCATCTGGCAGCGAAAAAGTAAGCGGTAATGGTAAGCAAACTATGTTAAACAAACGCCGCGTTGCCAGTCGGAAATGGTATAGCACAGAAGCCGAGCGCCACGTGCAATGCAACGAGTTATTGTTTAGTTGTCAAATGTGTGGTTAAAAAAACTAAATAGAGAGTCAGTTATATTTTGCAGTTACTGCTTGGAGGTGAGCGAGACAGGTGCAAGTGGAAGAGGGCACTGATTTTGGGACTGTCCACGTAAATAAGATTACAAGAAGCACAGTTTTTTTCACATCTTTCAATTGATGAATGCAAGAGATCTCGAGGTCCCGTAATCATTAACCGTTTCGTGAGCTCGTGACAACGTTAATCGGTTTCGATGAAATTTTCAGTATTCGTAAAGGTTACTCGAATCTTGAAAAGGTATTTTTTTTTTTAATTCTTGATATAGGTTCAAATAAAAAAGTCGACAAAACATTATTTTCTAATTCTGTCGTTATCTCAAAAAATGTATGAAAACAACTCTTTAGCCATTCTATAGTAAAGAAATTCCTCATCTTAAAACTAATTTAAACTGTCGTGTAAAGATTGTTCAGTTTCGAAAAATGTACGAAAACTTTTTCGACCCACTCTATGGCTATCCAGAAATACTTTCAAATCTTCCTACAGGTTAAAATTGTACCTTTCGACATATTCGACAATCCGCAGTCTACTTGCTGCGTAAAAATAATTGATTTCTTGACTCAAGAAAAATAGTTAAAACTTGTTTAAAATATCTCACAGTTTGCATTTCACGGATCATTGCCACGGCCCAGTCCCAAACATGGGGCGATCCTGCTGCGAATTTTGAAAGAAGAACTTCGGTAGAACCGTTTCTGGTCCATAAGCTTCTAATAAAATGCAAATCGTAGCCATCGAGGCAGAGAGGCACCTTAAGACGGTTGCTCGTTACGTTCATCAACGGAGCTCTCGGCGGCGTTGAGGCAGAGCAGCGCTTTGCACGGCCGATCAGAAGCAGTTTGGGGAAGTTAGGGTCGAAGACGCCGAGGCAAACTATCATCCGACCTAAATAATTAATCGGCTGGCGCTCGCAGCTTGCTGCTGTTTAATGACACTTGAACGCAATCGCGAAACGATTTAATATGCGGCACGGATGAATAAATAAAAGTACGCTCGTCGTTGGCTGAGACTACCGAAAGCTGCTACATGTCGACGTCGACGTCGATGTGGACGTCGATGTCGACGTCAACGAAGCCCGAGGCAGCGGATGGAAGAGCTCGCTCGCATCGTTGTTCTCTATCCCGAAGGAATTCCGGAATCAGGGCAGGCGGAGCAGCGACCGGTGCTTATCGAGTCCGACACCGAAGGCGGAACTTCTCCGAGGAAAATGAAATCGAGCGGAACCCGACGAGCTACCGAGGCGCAAATGAAATCTTTAATACTGGGCGCGTAGACGAACCAGCCCTCTCTCTCTCTCCCTCTCCCTCCTTCTCTCTGTTTCGCTCGAGCACAGCCACGAGTTGAGAGGAGCGCGTTACGAGCGCAGTCTGAAAAGAAGTTCGTTTCGCCGGGGAAAGTTGGAACCGTCTGGGGTCAGGAGAGAAATGGAGGAGAAGAGCAGAAAAACGCGATTAACTCATCCGCGGGACGGCTGGTGAATACCGGCCGCAAAATAGATTTATTTAACGCGTTCAAGCGACCGGCTAGACTACCGGCAGAGACAACACGCGGTCGTTTTCGATCCGCGAACACCCCCGCTGAAAGCGAATAATGTTAATTAGCGAGCCGGGGTAATTCGCGAGGACGAGAGCCGTGCCAGGTCGGGTTCATCGTCGCGTTCCGCTTCAAAATTCCCCCGGATGAAAGTCCCATTTTTCTTTTGCTCTCCCCCCCCCGGCGTTCATCCCACGGTGTTTGCTCGACGCTTCACGTGCTTCCCGTACTGCACCGCGCTGCGTCGCGCCGCTTCACGAGCCGCATATCGCGAGACGGTGTGTGCGTTCGTGCACTTTTTCGTCCGTGAAAGAGACCAAACCCGAGCTGCTGCGGAGTCGAGCCGAGCCAAGCCGAGCCGAGCCGCACACACTTCGCAAACCGCCGCGCCGCTTCGCTCCGCGCGCGCGCAGCTGAAAGTACAGCCTTGAATCCACGGCAAATCTGTCGTATGCATAATAAAACGTCCTACCGGGAAACCTCTCGCCGGCTATTTCACTTTCCCGCCGCGTCCCGCTCAGTTTCGACGACGGTGTTCCCGCCACGATGCTTTCTCGAGGATCGTGGATCACCGATAGATTCGATTCGTTTGAGGACACTTTATCTGCGGCTTGCCGAGATTTAGGGAAAAGCAAATTTCCTCGGCTAGATTCGGAATACCTGCGGCTAAATATGTTCCATTTTACACTGGCTCGACCTGCGATAACCTTCATAATAAGTACTATACTAAGACTATTTTGGAGAAGTATCAAATTAAAGGACAGGGCAGTGAAATAATGCGCATAAATGACGAGTACCAAGTTTCTCAATTCATGATTATTAAAATTGTGAAGATGCTTTTATGAAGAATTTGTTTAGCTAGTTTTTTTTTTCATTGGATATACATTAATGGATAAAGGTTAAGGAACACGTTACACGGATGCATATTCTTCGATGATCCTTCTTAACATGAGATATATAGACCTTAACGTAAGGATTTGTATCGTGTCAACGATGATATTAATTTCACTTTTCACAATTCTTTAATTTTTACATTTTACTTGTTACTTTTTTTCGCGTTTTCTAAATTTTTATTATTAGTTGCATTTACTATATGAACAAATATTCCAATATATTAACATTTGACCTAAGAGTACCCAAGCGGATTTACGCTAACACTAACCAGCCACGTTTCTGCAAATAAATAGTAAATATTAGAAAAAGATAAAAGGAAAAAAAATTTACTTTTTTTTCTTGAGCAATGTAATGGTGCCTGCAATTGTTTCTTATCCGCATTATTTTCTTAGAATTCCTGCCGGCCTTCAGCTTTTTAAATGAAATTTTCAGTAGTTTTTTATATCGTACGAAAGCATGCGTCGAAACGAATTTGTCCGCGTGAGATCTTCAAGGTCGAAAAAGGTCAAACGAAGGTATTCATGCACAAAGAAATTATATTGAATAAGTACTCGAGCCGACGCTGCAGTAACTGTTCAATACAATTTCTTTGTATGCGTATGAATGCGTCCGTTTGACCTTGCGTGACCTTGAAGGTCATTACGTCGGAAAACTAACGAATTGATTTCACACGATACACAGAAATGCATAGAATTCCATTGGAAAAAATTGATGGTCGCCTGCATATTTAACAAAATAATAAAGATAAACAGAAATTACGGTCAGCATTGCATGGCTTCCAAAAAGCAGTGCAATCTTTTGTCCCCTCCATATTTTTCTAATATTTACTATTTGCAAGTACGACGCTGACTAGCATTAGCGCATAGAGCCTGATATCACGATAAAAATCGCTGAACATTCGTATGAATAATGTTCGCTACTTTCACGAAGCAACATAAAATATCTGCTTCTAGTGCTCCGTAACAGAGTGTTAAATAAAGGACGTACAGTCACCGTGTGCATAGCGGAGAAACGTTACCCCATTTCGAGTGTCTGATCATCGCTCGACGTTTCTACTAATAGCGGGAGCAAAGACGCGTGCGTGCCACTTGCAACGCTAACGGTTCCGTGAAAAAGTGTCGCGTCTCTGTTCGCTTTCCACGCGACTGTACCGTCTCGAAATTTCCCCGAAACCGTTTACTCCGCGGTGTTTTCCATAAAGACGGCGGCCATAAATGCGCTCACGTCCGCAATCTACTTATCTCGTCCCCCGGGATCGCGTGTCGTTTCTTTTTTATATCTTCTTTTATTTTTTTTACGAGGGCCACGCGGAAACGTTCGAGTGTGAACGTCCCATGTATAAAAGATCGCGCGGCGGGTCCGGAAGCTGGTGGAAGCTGGTGGAAGCGGTGCCGCGCGAGAAGTCTCCGGGAAGATACGCGATCGATCGGGGCTCGAAATGTTTTCGGCGAGACTGCGAGAAGGGCTCGGAGCTGCGCTGATAAAGACTAAACGCGGCTCCCCGTTTCCATCGAGCGACACTCTCGATGGCCGATCGCAGTCCTGCCCGGACAATGCGCGCCATTCGAGTCGCCAGGATCCACGGCCGGCTACCGTTCCGCGTCGAAACGAACACCTAACCCAGACCTGGCCATCGAAATGCACCGAACGATGCAACCAGCCAGCGCGCAGAATTCCGCAGGAGACTCACGTAGCCAGGTGGTGGTATCTTCTCGACGGTGACGCCGACGCGCCGAGGAATCGGTTGCTCAACCGCGTCCGACCCGGCAATCTTTAATCCTTGACACGTCGCGCGCTTTGAAAATTGGGTTATAAAGCAGCTCTATTCGCTGACCCGAGAACGGGTCTTCTTGGTTCTTGCAAACCAAGTCGCGGAATCTTCCGGGAAAAGTGCCTAAAGCAATCGGGGACTGGAATCGGTCGTAACGGGGCTCGTAACGCGCCAACCTGTTGACCAGCGCGACGATCCTTCACGGCCGTGACTTCTCACGTACACAATTAAGAAAGAACGGTCTCCGAAGCGCAAGTTAACACGGTCTACTTTTACAGGTGCACAGACGACCGTTCGCATACTTTCGAAACAACAATCGCGCATAGTTAATTGCGCGACACTGCGACTCCGTTAAGCTTCTCTCTCCGTCTTCTCCAGATATAATTCCCGCAGGATTAGAAAGGGTGTTGGAACAATCCGATATCGGTGATGGAGCAACAGCTTTCATTAGGTTAATGGTTAGAAAATAGGTGAACGTTATGAAATTTTCAACGAACGTGAGAATCGCGACTAAAAGGTTTCTATAATTGAACCAGCTTCCAGCGGGGTTACACGCACCTGGGTATGGGACCGACTGGACACTCTCGAAAGGAAACGTTCTCTGGGAACGTTCCATCTGCGGGAAACAATTTTCGCGGGACGCGACGACTTCCTCGAAATTTCTATCCGTTAGAGCGCGGCTCTCGGAAAGTATGGTAATGTCATATTAAAAGAAAACAGATCGACGGATTAGACCCGGAGAGCCGCAAATTATACAATTTTCCCCTCGGGAGAAGTTTCACCCGTGGAACAGACGATAAATCTTTTTATCTCTTGCTGACATCTCCGGATTACGTTCTCGGGGGCGAACGGCCGAAGGATGGGAGGATGGAAGGACGGAGGATGGAACTCGCGCGGATCGACGGTTTTCGCGCGCTCCCTCCTCCCTCCCCTCTCTCTCTCTCTTTCGAGTGGCTCGTTCCGCGGGAACAATCGAACGTGTTGACATTGGCAGTCGCCAAGCCGCATAAATCCTGCGAGACCGGGGTATAAATAGACCTCTCGTTCGCAAAGGAAAGGTCGCCGCTGAATGCGCCACGAGTTGCACCTCCTCGATCGCGGCTCGAAAGGTGGATGGCTCGATGACTTAACCGGCGAGCCACGCGAAAACGCGACTCGCCTCGCTCGACTGGATCCCGCGAATTGGGTCGCGTCAACTCGCGTCACGTTAATGGGAAAATTTTAATGGAAATACACGCTTACGCCATCTTTATCGATTCGACGAGCCACGGGGCTGCCGCCGCCGCCGCTTCGACTGTGCATTGTGCGGCGACGGAAAGAATCAGCCCAGAAAAGTATACAGTCGATTATCGCGTTGAACCGTCTCGCGCAGGAACGAGTTTCACTCGTAGAAACTCGGCGGCAGCTGGCGAACTTTTACACGGAGTTATACGTTCTCTCGAGTCCAGAAGAATCATTGCGGATCTATGCTTTCTGCATAAACTTGTACACGGTACGCGACAACTAACAATCCCGGCGTTATTTCGATAGTAAATTGTAATGCTCCGTCTCGACTTGCCAGGTCAACTTTTCCCTTTAGAACCTCGCACTACTCATCGATCGAGTCGTGTTTCAGGACATATACGTTATCGATCAAAATCATCCGGATATTTACAATATCTTGTACAATATTATTACACGAATATATCGCGTAACTAAAAAAAAAAAATATACGATAAACATTGTTCTTTGTTACCGTTTTATGGGATAAGGAATAGTTTTCGTTCCAGTTAAGCGAACAGTCTTATCTTTGCAAGAGCCCATAAGCATATTATCTGCTGTTTATAGAAACTCAATCCGGTACGAACACCTCTCTGAAATCGATCGCGATCACGGAGGTTAAAGAAACTGTAGCTCGTGATCTTTCTAACTGACGACATGTTTTCATTGGTATTCCTGTTCATAGATTGCAATGATGCCAGGGCATTTCAAAAATTGTCAAAGTTAATTGCGGAAATCGGAAGTCACATAAAAATGCCTTTCCTTTTTCAACCATTTCAATAAATTGTACGCAGTATAAAAATATTCACAAATTCTAATGTTTTTACAATTTCGTTTTCGATCTAGTCGATTCACTGATTCTTCGTCAATGAAAATAAACTATGCCCTTGCTTTTGTTATTATAAAACAAAATGTTTACAGGTATACATATACAAGGTGACATGAAATTAGTGGTACTGATTCTATGCCAAAAAATAAGTCAAAAAAGGGATAACATTTCTTCATTTACGTCTCCGTTTTCGAGAAAAAGAGTAGAAAATTCCGGGGAGTTAGCAAACTGTCGCGAGCCTCGAGTTTTCATTTTCAAAGGGAACTTTTCTATTTTGGAGATTAATCGTTCGCAGTGTGGCGAGAAAAGAGATCGGACAACGCTCGGCAAAAATTCGGAACGGCACTCCGCTACCCATGACGGGTTAAATATGTTTATCGCGCGGTCTTGTCGCCGGTTGATAGAACGACACCGTAGAATCCAACCCGCGAAATAGGATCCCGTTCGAAACGAACAAGCGTTGCGATACGTCGAAAAGTGCTACCGCATGTCCGTCCGCGCGAAGGTACGCCCGATGAGTTGACGAGCTCGGGTTCTACGGAACCGTGCGATTACCGTTGGTTTCGCCTTGTCTCGCGGTTTCCGTCGGCCCGAAAAAAAACTCTTGCTCTCGTTATAATCTTCAGAGCGGCCGACTGCTGCTGTCTGCTCGTCGGTGCGGTAACTATTCGCCATAAATGTAAAAAAAGAACGGCATCGCAACCCCCGCCGCCTTGCTGCGGCTAGTTTTACGAACGCGATACGAAGATGCGCGATCGCGCTTTCGCCGCGAAATTTTCCGCAACGAGCCCGTGGCGAGCCTGCAACCTCCGCGGAGGAACCGCGGCGTCGGAACATTTTCAACGCGAGAAGATAACGGAATCGTATCCGCGTTGCGCAGTGGTCATTTCGATCTTTCTGGGAATTAACAGTAAACTTGTCGAGGTCTGAAGGCGACTAACAAAAATTGCCTCGCAAAGATTACGGGATAGATTCGAATTGAATTTTTCAGAAATGTAACAACCAATGAACGAAGCAATATATTCAACAATTTTCAATGGAAGCAATTTTGCGACTTCAATTATTGTGAAATGAAAAACCGGTTATTTTGTCGACGGTGGCGAGGTTTAATGTTGAGAAATCTATTCATCATTATGATAAATAGACTATTTACATACGAGTTTGCACAAACTATTTACCTAGACAGTTTGAAACAGTGTTAGTTCGCTGATTAGTTAGTACTAGTATTGTATTTATTTGTTTTTTTTTTATTGTAAAAATTGACGTTTATCCGAGTACATAAATAAATCAAATTAAATAAGATCCGGACCACTTTGATTCTTGCTTTTGAAATTTTTAAACATGTGGGTAGACGTGCGGATTCTTACGTAAAATAAAAATTGACTGAAACAATTGAAAGCAATAGAAACAAACTAGCTGGTTCGTTCTTTATTCACTGCTTTCAATGGATTAAAAATCATACATTGACACAATTCTTTACATCTTTCTACTGTATGGAATTGCATTTACTTAATTATGCCAAAAGTGCACGAAATCTTCAGTTTAGTGGTGGCATTATATAAAACTTGGAATATTAATAAACTAAGCGACATTTTGTAGTCGCACATGATTTTTCATTTTATTTATTTATCGGATATACTGGTTGACCCTTTGTTACCGAAAGAGTAGTAACATCGAGTACACCGTTACGAGCGTATAATAACGATAACAAAAACAATAATGACAGTAAGACAAGAATTAAGGTCGGTTGCATACAATAGCGATGGCAGGTCGTTCGAACGAAGTAAAGAAATAACAAAAATAGTCGAGAGAATGATGCTTGGTAATAACGATGGCATCGATGAGTAATCGAATGAAACGGTGACTGTTGATGATCGAATACAAAAAGTATAAATGGTTCTGTTCAATTTACGTATTGCGTAACATTCATCCGAGATATACGTAATTTTTTACTTAATTGCAAGACAAATAAAAGTGATCACCGTGTGTGTCGGACGCGATGGATAGGTCCAACTTCGAAGCACATTTTCTTGTACTACGTCGAAGCGATTGCTTACGTCTCGCCAGAGTCTCGAACACGCGCGGTGCATCAGCACTTAGGCGATATATATATATACCAGGGTTTTCGAACCATTTAACGCACACTATCGCGAATCGACGAGACTCGATACGCGACGGTCGTCGATCACGGAACAACCGAACCGTGTCTGGAACGTATTATTTAGATGGCTGAACTTTTTCCAGGTAGATACACGGGTCCAGTTCCCACTCCGATCTCGGTATTGTGCACATTTAATTTCACGATATTTTCCTATCATAAACGAAACCCTTGCCCATACCTCGTCGTCTCGAATGACCTCCGAGGTGTCGAATTGCCGTAATTGAGAGGCGAACGGTGGAATTTGTAAAATCTTTCATTGAAAACAAAACGACGAAGCCCGCAAATGTGGGAGAAGACCGAGGAAAGCGAGGAGAGATGACTCTAAAGACTCGCGCGAGCTAGCTACGGCAACTACGACTGTTCGCGAGATTCTCACGACGTTACGTGGTCCGCGCGCTCTCCTTCGAATCCAATGAATTCTATTGTGCGGAAAACTCAGAGAAATGCGACTCATTCCCGCGTTCTGCTTTTCGTCCGGCTTGCTCTTACGCGCGACATTTAATTTAACTAAATTTATATATAAAGTAACCGACCATTTTTACGATACGGAACAAGAACATATCACATTAAACTTTCCGCAGCCGAACGCAAGGTCTCGCGGGACCCGCGAGTTAGAGAAGTATACTTTTCTTCCACCGTGACGTGTAAGGACAAGTATTCCTCCCCTTCTTTACTTGTGTGCACAAAAAAAATGAAATGATTCAATGTTCGATTTTGTAATTTCCTTTTGTAGTGAATTATTTACTGAAAGGACATTACAAATACAAGCATTCAATTATTTAGTTTTTAATGTGCAGTATATTATACACAGAACTCTTTTTAAGATGTTTCATAACAACGTCACTCTTAGGTCACATTTGTCTCTGCAGAAAATATCACAACGTCCGCTGTCAGAAGATGAAAACTGTCAGAGAGTGAGTGAATCATCAGTTTAGGTGAACAGTTTCTGCAAACTTGTCATAAATTTGGTTAGTTGCAAATACGTCTATTTCATCGAGGTTGTCACCGACAAGTTAAAATAACCTATAAAAAGACTCGATCGCACTAAATCTCGACGAGTTTCTGCTCTTGCTCGGATCCGACGAGCAGCGTTGAAATTAAACGAACTGCGCGTCGCCGAGTCGACGATCACGCGACCAGGTAACGGAAGAAAATAATAGCAACTCTTTGTCCGATATAATGCAAGTTGCTAGCTCCGATGTGCATGACGTGTTCCACTTTGCGCGGCGCTCGATAGCGATGCATTAAGAGCTCCGCGCGTTTCGAGGAATCCCGAACGATTAAAAGTGGTCAACGGTAATCGGGGGTACACCTTGAAGCGTTTAATAAACCTAGATTAATTGCGGCAGTCCTGGATCGAAATATATTTTTCATGTTGGCGTGTTCGATCGCGGTAGCAGGGACCTGTGTCTTGAGAACTATCCGAGTTCCGGGTCTTCGAGGCAAGAACACCGAGCGGTTTATGCAATAGCCGGTGCAACGGTATCGAAGGAAGAAGACGGACCGCGGCGGAAGGTGGGCAAACGAGAAAGACAGAGAGGAAGAAAGAAGGAGAGTGGGATCAGCGAGTGAAAAGTAGCGAGAGAGCGAGAGAGAGAGAGGGGGGGAGTAGGTGGAAAGGGGTTCGAGAAGCCCTCCACTGTGTTCTTAGCATTCCATCGAGAATCATGGCTCGTGGTTAGACTAACCATCGAGCAAAATGGTATGCCGGTGGAAGAAGAGGGCTCTCTTTCAGAGTCGACGAAAGGAGCGGCGAACCGTCGACGGGGCATACAGCACGCGCCATTGAGGCCGCTAAGCATCATGGACCCCGATAGACTCGACTCGAGAAATCCAATTGGCTCTAAATGCGGCTCATCGACTACGGTCGCCGCTTTTCTTCCGTCGATCGGAATCTTCGGCTCCGGCTAGACCCGACGGGCTGCTGCTCGACCCAACCCGACGTTACCCTCGGCGCGTGACGTCGTTATCAAACACGACCCGTCGATTACGTTCGCCGATACTCGGGCCACGGGCCGACACCGGAAATCCTCGGTTTCCGACAGACACGGGCGACGAGCACCGCTTCGCTCTGGGAGCGCTCTAGATTGCCCCCACGGGCAACGCTTCGGGGCTATTGACGTCAGAGGTATGAAACACTGGGACACCGAGGTGCTGTCGATGTTGCGAGTTTAGGCATCGACAGCGACGGAACAGTATCCGGAGGTACGCCTCCTCGGGACATTGAGACCACCTTCTTCTATCGCTGCTGCTTTTTCTATTTCTACTTTGTTACGAAGTAGAAGGATGCACGAGGTCGCGAGATACCTTAACACGTTCTATGCCGAGCTATTTTTACTCGACTCCTCGCTCTAGTCATTTGTTATTTCACTAAAACTTGCTATATTATCTGTAATGATTAATAATCGTATATAATAATAAAACAATCTCATTACGATCCATTCTTGTGGTGAAAATTAATTCTTTAATTCTAGATTTGTTATAAACTATTTTTTTGTCCATTGTATAAACATGCAAGCATGTACCATCGGTGGTACACGTGGCACGGAATGAGTTAATGAGGTCAAGGATTCCTGTGCGAGTAACACGGGGCAACGAGACCGCGCCCTCTCGTTGCGTTCCACATAGGGACGACAGGATAGACGCCGCCTTTGTCACTGTGCCCTTTATCTATTACTGATTATAGAAATGTGGCGGGTAGTCGCGAGGAAAATTTTCTCCGACAAGTGTTTACTCGAGATCGAGAGCAACGAAGCCACGCCCCCTTGGAGCACTGCGTATAGAGTCAGAGGATGAACACCTATCACTGTTTCTTCTATTTGATAACTAGACTGTGGATGTGGCGCATTTGTGGCAAAAATGACTAAATGAGATTCTAAAGCGTAAATACATCGAAACAATTTAATATTATATTCCATTAACCATCCTAACAGTTGAAAAATAATATATTAATGTTTTAAAAAAAGAAGAGCAATTAGAAACTATTTTAAATTGTAACTACCAAATTCTGTCATGAATGCATAAAATCTGAAGTATAATCATTGACAGGGTTATTATTCCGTATCAAAATTCTTAAAAGATTTTATGGGTTTAGGATAAAAATTGAAGGATAAAATGAAAAAACAATTGAAGAGGTATTATCAATCAATTAAAATTATTAAGCGAAGAAATGCATGTCTAACTCTTTTAATTAATACAAACAGTTTTTATGTTGCATTAAAAATCCGAAGTCTATTAATATATATATATAATATATTTGCAAGCGAAGATGATGCGACAATTCTATTTACACCACTTTTCGCACAGCGATTGGAACATTGTATTCCTTCTGGAAATCGTGTCGCGACTTGCGACAAAAGTGGAAGTGGGATTTAAACGGCTCCGGTGGTACGGGTATTGTAACGGCGAGATACAAAAAGAGTTCGAGAAACCGGGAACTACCTGTATTTTATTTCGGTTACCGTCACGGCTCCATTGACCCAATGCCGGTAAAATTTTCACACCGGTACATGCCTCATGACGTAATACGGGTATGCAAATTTTATCGGTATTAAGGGCTCTGTTCTACAATACGACAAATACTTTTCTATCCGCTTGTACGCGGTTATTTTCCAGATCGGACTCGGTGTGGTCCCCGAGGCAAAGGGTAAATATTCGAGCGGTAAGAAGTCCCGGGGATAAACAACGACAGTTAGGCGAGTATCGCGACACGGAGACGAGTGCAGCAAAAGTAAAAAGGAGAGAGAGAGAGAGAGAGAGAGAGAGAAAGATCTAAGCGAGGCGATAGATCTTCTCGCGCTCGCAGTATCTCGATCGGATAAATGTTGGCTCGCGCGGGTCCCGGGCAAAGCGCACCTGTCGCGTATTTGTAACGAAACATTTCCGGGCTCGTCGGCCGGCCAGTTATCCCTGGTGACTCGTTTCGACGTCTCGAAACCGGTGCGTAATTTACGGCGTTCAATTAAAGGAGACGCACGGGCGGCAGCGCGGGAATTCCGGCGGAACGGATCGTTTCACGGGCGGCGGTTCGCGCACAAACGAGCGAACGTAGGAGCACAGCGAGCACAGCGGGCAGAAACGTTTAGCGCTTGAACCGACTTGTGCCGGTGCCGGTCCGCGGACAGCGCGCGGGCGATAATTAAATTTCCAGCGTCGAAGAAAACCGAGACGCGGGAGGAGACGGGGGGCGGAATGCAAACGAGCGATGGCAAACGCCCATGCAATTGCCAAGTATTTCACTTTTCCGTAGAGAACGACCGGTCCCCGGGTATCGACCGAGTCTCGAAACCAGCCATTCAGTTAATTCCGCCTCGTTTGTTCTCGCCGACGGGCCGCTGCGTCGACGTCGATCGTTGCGACACTTTGGCAATCCGATGTCAAACATCTCGTCGCCGCTAAATTGACCCGTCCAAAGGATCTCCTGAACCAACGCAAATATGCTGCGACGATGGATTCTCGACAACATAGTCTGTGCCGTGCGGAGGCGACGGGTTGGCGGCGTTCATTGGCGACTAACAGCCCCCGCCCTCTCGCCGAAGTCCACCCACCCCCGCCCCTGATGCGTCTGTTTTTCTTATTCGTCAGAGAACGATCGCGCCCCCACCGATTCAATCCCGTCGGTCAAAACGCTCTCCGCTGCGTTTCCACCGGCCCTCTTGCGGCAAATAACATCGCGCCAGCTAATTTATTGTCAGCGCGCGCGCGCGCGCGGCTCGATTATGTTTGTCGCGTCCTCAAACAACTAGATTTGTATGCCAAATCTCGCCGGCTTGTAAATCCCGCACGCTGGCTAGCGTCGATAGCTTGAAGAGACTAATTTAAATGATTTGTGCACGTGCAAACAACAGACAATATCGTATCTTGAAACCTTATCAATTTTCATACAACTAATAGCATAAGGGTGTTCTCGCGCGTTAAGAACGCGTCGAGTCATGCCACGTAAGTCATTTTTGTGCCACGTAAGACACAAATTTTTAACCAGCTTTCGAAAGTATTGTAACATGCTGAATAAATTAAATATTTCTAGGATTCTTAATACATAGAAGAGATAAACTAATATTGAATATTAGCATTTTAGTTTCGATTTCGTTGATCAAACAACTTCAATATTGTGTACATGTTTGGAGATAATATTCGACAGTTTTGACGTCAACTAAAATCCGAATAAAATTGAACGTTTTACGAGCAAATATTACATGTCGAATTATTTACTAAATGATCTCTTAATAAATACAGAATTTAATTATCATCTGCAAACGAAGTATTAATTTAATTTTCTATTTATTTATAATTTTAAATAAAATTTCTCAACCTCTGCCAGTGATGATCGCTGTATTTCTGGGATCGTCGAGCGAGACTTAGACAATCACAGCCGACCACAACGAATGTTATCTTGGTCGGTCTACTGGAGGAGAGTGAACGATGTCGATTGCGGAATATTTGGAATATTCTTGGAGCGGTTCGAAGCGAGAGAAAGGGGTCGCGGAGTGTTCCCGCGATCGACGTTCCTCACTTAGTCCGACTCGCTGGTCAAGATTAGGATCGAGAGGTGCTTTGCGTGCCGCGAGAACGACCGGTCAGCCGGCTCAAGGTGGGGCAATAATTAGATTTTCAGGGACGAAAGAAGCCAAGTGTGCTGGAAGTAGGTTTCGCGTTTCGTCTTCGCGACGCCTCGTCGTCGCGCCGCGCGAAAACGCTTCTGCGAGACCGAGCCACGCAACGGAATCTCCGTCGTGCCGCGACCCGACGCGACGCGACACTTTTTCCCTCCGCCACCCTATCCGTCCCGTCCCTCCCGCGTCCACTTACTTTCCTCGTTGGCCGGCGTCACAGACGACGGAGAATGATTACGAAGGGCATAGAGGGAAATCATTATCGTGTGCATCGTCGAGAGGTGGAGCCAGCCGGCGCGATAATTAAATTTCCATAGACGAGGACGGGAAAGATAGGAAAGGGAAAGGAGAACAAGCCGCGACGGGTAGGAACCGGGCAGATGGTCGGAATTACGGTAAACTATGTTCCCCCACCATGCCACCGTTTCCCGACGCTTTGTTATAACAAATTTACTCACGGCCGCCTACGTTCCATTCTTTCGTCTCCTACTTTTCAGTCGGCGAAATGTTTCAGGCTCCTAGTTTCGCCGGATTTTTCTGCAAACCTTTCGACTCATTTCGTGTCTACATCATCCATAAACGGAGTCTCTAAAGCCTTTTGAATGTTAATATCTTAACTTCGTAAGTAAGAATGCCGAGTCTTGCCTCGAAAATATTTTCAATTTCGACGGCAACGCTCGCAGCATATACAGCACTTTATGAATTATTAAAAAAAACAAACAGTATTAAGTGGAATTTAAACCGTTTGCAAATTTTATTCATAAAATGTATACGAAATTAATCTACTAATCTTTCTGTATTATTAGCTGTAAGGTTTTTTCGTCTCCAACACTAAGCCTATCGAACACAGTAAAACTGACTAGCATAAATTGCTTTATAAAAATAAGAAGATCCATCCAGCTTAGATTTTATGCAGTTCTTATCATTGACGTTGCTTTAATAATATAATCTAGTCAATCATTCACTACGAAACTGTCTTCATAATTTGAACGTTGAAAACCGATCATTTGACTATGGCGGGTTTAGTGTTAAATAATAAATCGAGGTAACCATGAAAACGCGTCAGCTCTGCTCATCCCGCGTTAACGATGCATTTCTGACGCGTTTTCTAATCGAACGAAGCGCGATTCGTCGCGCGAAAGCAAGTGAAAAATTTGCTCGTGCACGAGCCCCCGTTCTCTAGAAAATCGAACGCGAATGTTTGTTAGCTACGCGTGACACTTTGACGAGCTCGGCTGACGTGTCTGTTCATCGCTCACCTTTCCTGCTCGGGCCGGGCACGAACGTACGTGCGGGAAACAAGGAATGTCGCGAAGCAGTTTCACGGAGGAGAGAGAAAATCAATTGTTAATACCGATATACCGCGGGTGTTCTCCGCCGGCTCGGCGTCCTTTCCATTCTTTAGAAGCCCTACCCGTTTCTGCCCTGACTTTTGCAAAATCTTCGATACAGCCAACTCCCTCCTCTTCGCCGATGATTTTAAGATTTTCATGGCAATATCGAACAGCGCGATTGACTCCTCGAAATGGCCTTGACAAGATAACCGTATGGTGCAACAGAAATAACTTGTAAGAAGCGCTAGGTGAACATCCTCCGACCATTTTTCTCGTTTTTACACATCTAATTCAATACCGAGACGTTTAAAAACAAACGCGATTTGGAGATACTCTACTATGTCATGGCAAATAGTATTATCTGTATAATAGGACATTGACAAATGTACAAAGCAAAACCATTGATTATCATATCCCACTGTATCACTTCCACGTTCTTTATACGTATATCTGATTTTTTAATTAAATTCAATTATATTTACATTTATTTTATTTTGTTATTCGATATACATTATTAAAAAAATTTGGTGAAAATAATATTTCATTACTTTTGGAAACCAAATTATTATTGGTAAAATGAAACTTGAAATGACTCGTGTGCTTTCTTTATATCGGTGGAAATTTGGTATAATGGGATCGAAAATCCACCACACCGAAGTTCAGTGTGTGACATTAAACTTCGGGAGAAGTCCGCATTTCCACGAGAAGTTCCAATTATTCCCGTCACACGCTGAAATCTTGGGGGGGGGGGGGGGTTCGCCCCTTTCAGCGGAGTTACCGGCGAATTAAAAAAGACACGTGTCGCTTAGTTTTTTTTTTTAGAACAGCGAAGCCGCTCTTATCTGAACGTTTATTTTTGTAACATCCTGACACCAAAGCGATTTGTTATCTAAAAATTTTATTCAAGTTCTGTAGTAGGAGATAATGTATCTAAATAATAGGATGCTTAGATACTAGAACGTTTGGATACCAGAAAATCGTCCAAAGTGTTCTTTCTTAATCCTTAACATAATCAAGTGTCATTTTATAACCCAACTAACGAGTTATAGTGATGTTGGCCTTTTTTAGAATGACCGGCTATGCGCGATAGTGTCGACGCTGCAAATAGACGGACAGGCGCGAACTTTAACATCTGTACTCGTCCTTTACACAAACTTATACGAAAACATATGAGAAAATCAAAAATGAAAACTGCGTATCGAATTTTATTTGGAAAATTCGATATCTTTAATCTAATAATGTTTTTAAATATAATTATTGTTAACACTTTACCGACTGGGAGCCTATAAGTCGGCTTTTCCTCACGATTGGTAGCTTGTGAATCGATTGTCATGGTAACCAATAATTTAATATCAATTATTAAGACAAATGTGTTAGATTGTACTACCGTAAGCTTCAATATTACTATACAATTTTCTAGATATTAAATATCTCTCGCGAATAATAAAATAAATAAAATCCAAATGGAAACGAAAATTTAACATTGAGCTAAATTTTTGCGACCGGTCGGTAAAGTGTTAAGCCACAGTAATCAGGGAACGGCACAGTAAGTGGCATGCTTACCCCACTGGGTTCGTTCACCCCGTCCGAATAAATATAACAAATAATTAATTACATGGAAATGCTCGAGCCTTTCGAAGAAATGCTGTTGACCGCAGAAATTAAACGGCGAGGGCCGCATTGAAATGTGACGTGGAGGTGAGAGAGAGGTTCCGGAGGATAAACAAGGGACATTTTGTAGCGCGGCGAGAGAGGTAAAATTCGAGTCGGCTGCGTTATCGGGCACTCGCAGATATCATCGACGTGTACCCGTGGCAACTGCGAACAATACGGGCCTTGGTTCCTGCGACACGTAGCCGGAGCGGCATTGTCGATCGGCAGGAACGGCGAAACCATCAGGTTTCCTCACAAAAGCCGCGCGCAGCTGGAAAAACCCGAGGGCCGCCGGCCAGATAAGACGAATATACCGGGATGCCGGGAGGCGCTAGAGCAGCAATCTCGATAAATCGTGGGTGGAAGAAGCTCCGAGTCGCTTAAAACATTTACACGTTAATAAAATACATTTCTCCGTTAGAGCGGGACGATAAATCGGGCCGGGCCGGGCCGCGCGCCACGGCAAACCAGCCCCGAGCACGCTAAACGATCTACTAAGAGGCCGTTGGAATATGAAATATCGTTTTTCTGCCGGACGGATTTTACGATCCGGCGGCGGGCGGGCCGAAGATTTAATTGGGCGTCGTTCCCGAGGCATCCAGAACAAGAACCTACCTTTCTCCTATTACTAATGGACGTTCCCGAGACGAACACTGGCAATCGAACCGACCCGTTCGCGTAACGAACAGCCGTGAGCCGCGCGCGACTAGAACAATCCTTGTCGGCGACGATTAACCCGTTTAACGGGACAATTTCTCGGCCATGAAAATAGCCGCGCCGAGGCCGATTAACCCGCGTTATTTCGCCGACTAGGCGCGTGATTTACGAACGTCCCGAATCCCCTCTGGAGAATGTTAATGAAAATTTATCTTGGCTTCCTGTCTCGGTCGGCTAGCCTCTTTCGTTACACACGCGCTTTCCTCGAGGCCTGAACTTCGCGCGCGGAAGCAGAGAAATCGATACATTGTCTTGCCTGCCAAGATAATGGAAACTAGGGTTAACACGTCGTAATATAATAGAAATTAGGCAGAAACAATGCAAGCGCAAACAATTCAATGCGAGACACCGCGTAGTCCTCTTTTATCGGGCGCGGTCAAACGTAAAGACGCTGTGGAAGTGCAACATCAAACTAGTGAAACAATTACAATAAAGAAGTCTCTGTCCAAAGTATAAGAAACATTCGTTTGAAAGACTTTTTTATTACTTCAAACTACAACGGGCTCCGAGAAAGCTTTACAATAATTATTGTCATGAGAAAGTACGGCACGGCGAAGTAAAACATCTTGGCATGTATCTGGATCATAGTTTCTCTTGGGAGGTGCACATCCGAACTAAACGCAACAACTAAACCGGAGGTTTAGGGAAATACATTGACCCGTGAGGCAAAAGTCGTAATTCACTCCAGTCAACGAACTACTGATCTGTACAAATGTTAATTCCAATCTGTGCGATTGCAAAAATAATACGAACGTTGAAAAAGCAAATTGTCTAGTCAGTCTTTTGCAATCGGGGTTGCCCAACAACTTGACCTCCGACTTTGCGAGGTGGTACTGGCATTCACCGTGTTAAACGTTCTGTTTAATAGATTGTTGTTTTTCAACAGAGTTCCCGGCAGCAGTGGAGAATGTCGAAGGGTACACGGCTCTGAGGAATCGGAAACGATTCGTCTATGAGTAAATGCGGCAATTTATATTAATTCGGATCGCGGAGACAGAGAGACAGACGGCTTGCATCGACCGAGTCGAGCCGGGACGCGCAGAGCCACTCGTCTATTTGTACGTTTTACGCTGGGAAAGCGGACTACCGTGCGGCAAACGAATGGCGAGACATTTTCGCGCGGCAGCGCGGCCAATGTGACAAATAAAAACAGTTGCTCGGGGAACGGTGAACGATGATTGCAGTTCAGGGGGTAAGAGCTGGGGACGATAGCAGAGCGAAACAGATTCGCGAAGATTGAGCGGGGGAGATATACGGCCCGACCAAGGCGGAAGGGTTTCCTGTGACTCTCTGTCGAGAGGATTTCGGCTGACTGCGATTCGCAGAATGCACGCGTGCACTTGCGAGAGGCAGAATCAAAGAGAGAGAGAGAGGGAGAGAGAGAGGGAGGGAACTGTATGGGTGGGTGTGAACGTTCTAAGGATGAGATTGCATTGTCTAGTTGCTAGACGTCGTTCCTCGACGTTGCGACGTTCCCATTGTTGCGTTTCCAAATAATACTTCCCATTAAAAATCCAAGTTGCGTCTCCTCAGGAAAGACACCTCAGCTAGGCATCTTTATGGTCTAAGCGCGCGAGGAATAGAGCGCTCCCTCTTTCTCATTCTCTCACTCTGCCATGTCAACAAGGCTCGAATTAAAACTCTAAACTTTTACAAGCATCATATACGCTTTGAACTTCTGAATTATTTCCTTTTCTGTTTCAAGTTAACCTTTACATTAACGCTTTGATTCTGCTCTAAAAGTTTAACTTTGACAGACATATTTTATATAATTGTCGATAATTCCGAACGAATAAAATATAAAAGTTTATGCCACTCTTCAATTTACGTAAGATCTGCCTCGTAAGACTACCTCGAACTGCCTAAAAAAAGAATAACTGTCCCGCTATAACTTTCTCCAATTTTCGAGAAAGAAAAAATTTTGTTTCATGCGTGAAAATATACAAATTCGAAGTTTGAATGTATTTATAAGAGCTTTCTTCGAATGGACAGGCTAAGAGCAAAAAAGAAAAACTAATTACTGTATCTGAATCTACTGAAAATTCGAACTGTTTCATTGAAGCCCTGCTTCTTAGAGTGCCGGGGGTGGGAGGCAAGTTCATCGAACGTTCGAGGAAAATGTTTGAAGTTTTCGGAGGTGGGAGCAGTTTCGCCGGAAAGACGGCGTCACGGATAAGTAGGAGAACCGGCGACAAAAGAGTACAAGGGGTGTAGAGAATGGATCTCGCGCGTGACTGTGTGCGAGCGACAGAGAGGACCCGGGATGGATGGAGAGAGAGAGAGGGAGAGGGAGAGAGAGCCGGCTGTTCGTTTCGAGTGGCTATTTCGTCGCCGAGGCGCGTTCTGAGCGCACCCGCATGTCGGAAGTATCGGGAATATTAGCATATCGCGTGCGCTTTCGCAGAGGTTATCAAAGACACTCGGTGCGCTTTGCACGAGAGCTGCGCACGGCGGCCCTCCTGGGCCTGCCGTCTCGACTGCCTTGTCTGTCTGTCAGACGTCTATTTGTCAGCGCGGAATAGGTGGGGGGGCCCCGATAACGAGCCGCTTCTAACGCGGACCCCGATGAACGAATCTGGTCGTTACACTTTTTCGGCGAGCCATCGAATTTTAATCCAAATTCATACGAAAATAATAAAAAAAAAATATATTTTTAAGCCCCAAAGTCGATTGTTATGTATGTATGAAAAAGACATATTGTATAAATATGATACAATGAGTATTTTAAAGAGTATTCTAATACATATAATGTGTATTTCATGATTTGTGCCTTTAAAATTAAGATTAATTAAATGTCCATACCTCAAATATAATATTTATTAACCTTATTTAAACCCTTACTGAAAATCTTGAATATAATATTTCAATTTGTATTGAAATAATACAATTCTTATGAGGACTTTGGAGATTTTCGGCTAAATCGATCAGTTTTTCTAGAACAGTGCTGATAGTAATAAATACTGTAAAAAGATTTGTTAACCAACTTAAACTTTGTAATGACGAAAGCGTTGTTTTCCTTAATATTTTTAATAAATAACAGTTTTGTTTCTTATTTCTTTCTCTTTGAATTATCACCTCTTCTTTTTGAATTTTCTAATCATCAACTCCTACAAAATTTTGTAATTTCCTTCTGCAACTATACCATACTACATCAAATATACTCAATATAACTCGTTCAGGTATACACGGATTCTTGGTTTAACCAATTGTAAAATGTACTTCGCAACTGAATATTACGCAATCTTGTTTAATTGCTTTTATATCGTATGTACGCTAATGGAACTTGATCTCGTTTGCAATAAATGAATGAATGAATGAATAAAAATCGAGCTGCGCGCTGATACATTTTTAACAAGGTCCTTCCATTAGCGCCAAAGCTACCAAGGCCTAAAGACGGTTAATATACGGTGCGGTGTATAGTTTTAGCAGCACATTCATTTTCAAATGTCGCGAGTTTTGCGAGACAAAAGAGAATAATAAATAATAATTTTCAACAAAGTTGTCGCATGTTACTAGTCGTTCATACGACGAAAACATGTTCAATTGAAAAATGTCTCGTACAAAATGTTTGGGTCGCTATTGTAGAACAGCTAAAAATTCAGGTGGCGCTGAAATTCTGTATCCCAGTAAAAATCATTGTACGAGGTCAACAAGATTAAATTCGCTGAAATTTTGCACAATTTCTATTGCAACATTTGCATGAACAAAGAGGTCTATCAACAAATTTTTCATCGAAACATTTCCATAATATTAGACGCGAGTCAGTTTGACCAGCTTGTTAAAGCTGTTCCTACATAAAGTAACATAAACAATGACACGTCACGTGAAATCACGCGAAGCGTGTGCGAGTCTACGTACGTATTTCCATGGTTTCCAATCTATTAGAAACATATCAGAATTATGACGCGCTGTTTATATGTATATCCGCGTCACGCATGGACAAACTTCGCGTCATTCCATAAACTGTATTTCATGTGCCATTATATTTCCAAACTATTCAACAAATTCTTGTAACTTTTAAATTTAAATTATGGAAACCCAACGGGCAATGGGAGGATTACAAAATTGAACATGTGAGAAGTCCTCTATTTGCCATAAATTTAAACAAAAAGTACGATAGGTTACGAAATTTGGGGTCCTTCTCTTTCGTAATATTTTCAATTAAACTTTGGTCATCCTAAAATACATATATCTACTAGAGTACTATTGTCGAAAGACACAAAAATACGGAGCACAAAATTGTATGCTGAGCTCCTGGAAGGGCATAGAATTCAGATCAGAAACACCTCTTTTGTTTATTTAAATATATAACATAATGTTTGAAAAATCGATGTACATTTCTATTGCATTAAACGAAAATTATAGTATTCAATGACAAATTCGGCAAAGGAAACATTGGCTTTCAGCCAATTCATTCTAGATCTCATACTAAATAACTATATTCCCCCAAATGTTCGTTCGTTGGATTTATTCTATGCACCCAATATCTCCGTTCCTTATTCCGGCAAATTAGAAATGCAGCGATACATTCGACATCCGTAGTTAATTCTGAACAACTAGTGCTCGAGTTTTCACGCTCGATCGGAAACGATGTGCTTAAATCGCTGCAGCTTCGTAGTATTACGACAGCATGTGATTCCACTTGACGCGGTATTAGTATGTTTCTACGTTAATCCAAGTGCCGTGACAGAATCGCGTGGAGTCGTCTCGGCTGAACGATCGTTGAAACAACGACGGAATCGATTTTTCGACTGCACTCGAGACGCGCGTTAGTTCGATCCGTGTAAACGACGCACTCCGGGAACCGAGCGATCGTGAAAGCGCGAGCATTAGCTCTCGGTTGGCCGCGCGTGCAACCGCCAGGGAAAGCTACGGTCGCGGCGAGGAAGGTGGTCGAGGTTCGATCGTGTCACGTCCGTCTCAATTAACAGTCGTTCATTAAGGCAATTACCGGCCAAACGAAGAAACGGGCCACGCTTCTGAACACGTTCCCCCCCCGGCTTGGCAGGGCTCGGTCTAATAACAGTCGCGGCTGAACCTCGCCCTTTAGCTACACCTTTGCAATAAATATCGCCGGCTATTTTTCTTAGTCGACCGGCACTTTTATTATACACGGCCCGACAATGTTTGATTGCCCACGGTAATCACGATCCTTGGGAAAAAGGAAAAAAGAAAAAAAGAGAGAAGGAAAAAGGGACCGCGATCGATTGTTTTAGAATCGTTGGTCTCTGCATGTCTCGCGGCCAACTCGGTGCTTTTAGATCCACCTGTTCCTAATGACCACTTTTTTTTTCGATTCTCCAACACGTCCACCACACGTCCACCAGCCGTACCAGCAACGACATCCCGGGAGAACGAACCGGTTACGTGTCCTGGACGAGTTTTAATTTTCCGAACGGAGCCGCTTCGATCGCGCGAGAAGTATTTTCGAATTTTCATTCGGCGGTGAACACGCTAAACATAGCTCGAAAGACAAACACTGTCCAAGCTAGGATACGCTCCGGAATCGCAACATCTGTTTCGCGAAAACGAGAGACGGTCTCGAAATCACGGGCTGGGGAGGACGTAGAAGAAGATTCGGTGGAGCACGCGCCCGCGATAAGTAAATTAAGATCGAGGGTTTAATCGCGGAACGCGATCGAGCCAGCGACCGTGGAAAACGTCCCCGACCCAGAGTAATTCGTGCACCGGTACCGGGACGACCAAACAGCAGATTTATAGCGGCAATTACTCTCGCGTCTCCCTAGAAATGAATTTTTAAACGATGGAGCAACGAGCGCGCCCGAGGTCGCGTACGAATCGCGCATGCATATTAGCGCGCGATAAAGAGAACGTAATAACAGTAATAATGTCGCGGGGGTTTCGCCGGCGAATCTCGCAAATAATCCTGGCGGCATCGGATTTCTGTCGAGACTTTTTAACGACGTCGCCGCGCAAAGAGAGTTTCCGCTCGCGAAGTATCCTACGCGCGATTAGTATTCCGCGGTGAGGATCGAGTTGCGCTGTTATCGGGAAAAATCCCGGCAAAGTTTCGCGGCGGCGAAAGCCAGCCGGTGACTGCCGGATTAGGCGAACTCGCGTGGACGTTGTCGCGCGAGAAAACGCGAGGAAACGCGAGGAAACGCCGGCAGCACCCCGATAGAACCCGCAGAGAATCCGGGAGAGTACAGCAGGAGAATCTCTTTCGGGCTCGTTCTCGTTTCCTCCCTTAATCACGAGACGTCTCACGGTCCCTTTCTCTCCCGCGATTCGTTTGGCTGCCTCACCCATCCCTCGTCTTCTTCAAGGGTGAATCGGCGAACCGCGGAGACACCCGAGAACCAATTTTTTTTCTCCGGCCGGAATGCTTTCCGAGGGCTACAACACACCGGTAATCGGGAACCCGGCGTATTTTTCCTCCTCTCTCTCTCGCGTTGTTTGTTTTTCTGTTTTGATTTTGATATTTATAGCGGAAACGCGAGCCGTGCCCCGCTGCACATCGACTGATTTGCGGTCGCCGACAGTCCCCCGCTGTTACCCCCGCCGCATTCGAGTGCTGCAGCACGAAAAGTACCCCGTTTACCGGTCCCACGATCCGCCCATTCTTTCCGACCCTTTTTGTTATTGTTTTTTTAATTAGTTTTCCGAGCGGCCGTGCCGCGATGCGTGCGCTCGGCACGTTCCCCGATAAACGACCGGTTGGTTCGACCGAGCGATAAGATATTGATGCGGTTCAGAATTGGATTTTTAACGAGCCCATTAAGTCGCGGAGGGTTTGATTAGTTTTGAAGAAATTCGAAACATCGTGTTGGCCGGATGCTGAGTGTCTCGTTGTATTCGCCGTCGCCTATTTTTCGATCGTTTCTTCGTGTAATTCCTTTCGTCGTCGACCATTCATGCCGCTGCTGTGTGACAGTTTGCCCTGGATTTCACAGTTCATAGTCTAGAACTCCACGCATGTTCCACCGAGCGCGCAGCAGCACCTTACAACCATGGATGTTCCTTCGCCTTTACTGCTCCGAGGCGTTATCATCGGAAACACCGTAACACCGAGAAACTACCAAAACAGTCGAATTGACCCATTTCTGACTCGCCGGGACTCTCTAACCTTCTTCTCTCTTCCTCTTTGGCCACTCGGTATTGATGCGCGACGCTTTTTCAAAGATATCAATTAGCAGCGGGCACATGCGCGTATTCGCGTACACATTTATGCGCATACACATGCTCGCTATCTGTATGTCGAATAGAAATAAAAATAGGCTAAATAAAGCTGATCAAATACAACCCTACTTGGAACGACTTGAAACGATCTTAAGGAAATGAAGTACCCCGCGCGGTCGTCTTTAATAGTTTACTCAGTAGAACGAGATAACTTTTATTCCTTGTATGTCTTCTTCGTTTACTTTCGTTCCTGGATTTTGGTAACATACGAATCACATAGGGTTTCGAGTTTGAAGAAGCGAATAATATTTATAATTAGTGGATTATGTATGAAATCTTCATCATCAATTCGACTCGTTATCATAGTGTAAGGGGTGAAAACGTAGTCTATACGCATGTCAAATTAATTAAAGATGAACAAATTAACTCAACTCTAACTGATCTCAACACGTTAACTGCCATGCCAAATGACACTAACTTGGTAGGTTTGCTATTAACAATAAATATAGCAATAGAATAGACAAAATATGTTCTAGCTATTGTTCTTGTAATTCTACTGCATCACGCAGATCCTAACAAAGTATGGCGTACTTAAAAGATTGTAATAAAAATAAGACTTCAAGACTTCTAGTAAAACTATACTGTTGTTCGCATATAAACCAACGTTGCGATCAATGTGTTAACAACAAATTTGATAAGGAAACAAAATACGTGTTATTAAATAATGACAACCCCACGTTTCTCGCAATGAGAAAAAAAGGGAATTACGCCAATGTCATTCGAATTCTGTCGTATTTAGAAGGAAATATCAACGCGACAACGTCCGAAACGACACGTAGAACCACCTATGACGAACCTATGCAAACTATCGCGCAGCCCTGGCGTATAATTACTGATATTAATATTGTGATCAGGGGTTTATATTTAGCGGAGGATGCGCGCGACGGAGATTGTACAGGCCGACAGAAACGGGAATAGATCAGTCGGTTATCGGTGTCTTGGTTGTTCAAGGTGGAAGCGTGCCCGCGTTCCCGACTAGGGGGTGGTAAATGGCTGGAAGCGAGGCGAGTCGACGCGTCGTTTTTCCTTTGGCGCGATCGGGGTCGCCGAACTTTCCCAGCTCGGAAAGTTCCGAGCTACGGAACCGACTTTCGGCTATCTTTGAAACGCGGACAGCGATTAAAGCAGAGAGTGGCTTTAATCCGGGCCGCGGCATCCCAGCGATATATAATTCGCGGCCGGCGGCGGGAACAATATCGACCACTGTGCGTCGCTCCGGAAGAAGGCGGCCACTCTCGCCGGAAGCGGGACCATTTCTCCCCCCTCCCTCTCTCTCTCTCTCTCTCTTGACTCTCGTATTAAAAAAGTGCGAGCCAGAGTTTTCCGCGGCGCCTCAGCGAAACCGTTCAACTATTCCGGCGGCGCGCGTTCCCGATAATTAGTCGACCCGTGACCGACCCGCCCCCGCGAGCGCATTTTCTCTTCATTTATCGGGGATGCGGACTTAAATCAGGACGCGTGTTATTCGAGGTTGAAGCAGGTTACTCGATTATATCTGCACGGCTGTATCCACGGCGGAGTGGGGAGCGAGCCATACGCTCGCTCTGTGCGCGCATATGCACACGCGCTCCTGACCTAATACAGTTAGTATACTCCAGAGCGCGCGCGCGCTTCGGCTACGTAGCCCATTACCATGCAGGAACTTTAATATTTAATGGCGAAACTTTTTATTGCGCGCTCAACGAAAAATAATCGAGTAGCCTGTGTAACCGATAGCGATGCCAACAGCCAACGGCTGATGGTCAAAGCGTTCCGGGAAGCCGATAGCCGCACGGATCTGCCCCCGCAAAATTCGTTACAACCTCTACGCGCTAAGTAGAGAAAAGATCGATCGGGGATCCAGTGTGTATGCCAGGTTGATTAAGCCACCGATACCGGCGTCCGACCCGGGAAGCATTAACGCGACCACCTTGCGGCCCCGCTCGAATTCCACGGTGCAAATACCTCGAGCCCTGCAGACACCGCGCCGCTCCACTATCCTCCAAACTTCCCTTTCCAATCTCTAATTGCTTCGGGACAAAAACCCGAACCGATAAAGCCGCGGTCACCGATCCACGGATCTCTCCGTGAACCACCCCCGCGTGCCCGTCGACCGGGAATCTACGATTCGCTTCCTTTCATCAAAGTAATCGAAGGCAGATAGCCCGATGATTAGACTGTATTATCAGAACCCGGAGGAAAATATTGCTTTCGCTAACCGGCAGACGGAAATCCGCGGACCGCTTCGATACACCTTGTTTCCGCGTGGTTTAAGGACAAGGGTACCATCGGGCTTCGATCTTAACTGTATAGCGCCGGAACGAATGAAATTGATTTGGAAACTTTTGTTGCGTAGACGGTACAAGCGCCTCGTTTTTCTCGCACGGACGAACGATAATAGCGAATTCTTCTAAATGCGTTACACGTAGACCGAGCTACGACATGGCAGAAATTAACAAGGTTCGGTACAGGAGATCTGTGGCTGCGAGGAAGATAGAGACGGTAGTTGCAATGGATTGAATTTACCTACTATACCATCCCGGTTAGTGGTTAGAGCGCAAAGGGTTAATACATCAGTCGCGTTCAGTAAATGCCATGCTACCCTTCTTCGTCGCGAGTATCATCGAACGCTATACGGGCCCATGCAAGTGCGTTAGTAGAACAATTCTGTGGCAATAAGGATAAACGCTAAAATTCACAATTTCGAAAAATTTCTGTTGATGCGTCAATTTAACTATAGCATACGGGGTTTATGTATTTATTAAAAAAAATAATAACGGCATGGAGACAAAATTACGCAATTCGAGAAGATTACTAATACGAAACATTATAGTCGTAGTAATAATGATAATAACAATATTTTGGTAGTGAAAGCTTATGGCACTCTTCAGTTCGGTCAACGTTTTCCTTCCTTATTATGCTTTTAGACCTAGCAATTTGGTCGAATTTCTATCGCGTGCTTGCTAGATATTTCTGTGACTGGAAGAATTAGACACTGCATGTAATATGTTTTCACTTGCAAGATAGCGTCGCTCGATTTTGAGCCACGACTTTTTTTCCTAACAAATACAGAAATTCTATATGCTATTTACTTGACCTTACATTCCGGCCATTTGATATTCTGATTTAAAGTTGATATATTATTTTGGGGTATGTGATATGAGATGAGAGCGTTTGGGTTATGCGATAGTCGGATCGAGTGAGGTGTGAATGAAGAGTGTTTGGACCGTGTGACTGTTCTTCGAAATAGGAAAGCACCTGCGTACGAATCGGTGATTGAATGTGGTCGTGTATATCAGTGAGTTTTACGAAAGCAAGAGTGCGTGAGGGAAGAAGAAGTTCTCCCAGTTGCGTGAGAGCGTTGAGAGAGCGAAGACGATTCGTGTGAGAAACTTGCGAGTAAAGACCTGTATTTTATTTTGATTTCTGTTTTTCCCTTTTTCTATTATTAAACATCTTGTTAAAGTAACTGTGGTTGATCCTTGTTGTCGAAAATCCCTACATTACATGTAACCATTAATTATTGTCCGTATAAAAATGTAACAAATTTATTATGACATGTGCATGTTAATTCTTCAGTTTTTAAACTTGTTACAAAATGTCTTCCTAGCGCGTTAGAATAAACAGCGCCGTAATGCAAATATGTGAGCGTGTGCCGCCGGTGGCGAATAAGATGGCACGGGACCGCGTTAATGTGTTAACTTTAATTTCCTAAAACACAGAGACAAGAAATATGCTAAAAAAAGACTTTAAATACCGAGCGGAGCTCGGAGATTGCACCAGACACCCAGATCTAGATTTTCGTACAACTAAAACCGAATGGACGAGCACTCCGAGGAAGAAGCGTGCTATCACCGGAACTAGAAAATGGATCGAGATTACAAATTAGGTGAATTTCCAGCGATTGCCAGCTCGCAAGTAAAAGATGGCAAAGTGGATCGGCGAAGAGCAGAGATTGCTTCGAATCGCGAGCTTCGGGAGCCAGAACTTCGAACAACACAGATACGCAGTCTGTTCTGTTTCATCGGCGATTTAGCATTGTCCTGTGCGTGACGGCATCGTCGAGCTATTCCCTCGAACAAAGCCCGCAACGAGCGGAGAGTTTCGCTGGGGTAATTCGATCGACGTCGCATTGGCCGATCCGAAACAATGCGCGTAACGCAACAGATTGAGAGAACGTCCCATGGGATTCGGCGGGCTCCCGAAATCGAGGCGTCGCGCGTGTTGCGCAGGTCCGATCGCAGCAGCACGGTTTCCACGAGCCCGCTCGACGCACCGGGGGGCTTTTTAAACAGAAAATAAACGCGAGCGAGAGATCAAACTGTCTCCCCGAGATAGATCGGGCTTCTTTCCGGATCATTAATAAACGGCGGGAGGCTCATTAGCACAATACTCCTCTCGTTATTCGTTTCGGGAGGCCGCCGTCAGGTGTTACCGCTCGAGACTGCGAGCGTCTCGACGGCCGACGGCGACGGCGGCGGCGGCGGCGGCGTCCGAGCCGCGATCACCGCGAAAACGCATTATAAATAACGCGGGCCGCTAGTCCCGAAACTCTGAATGAATCGGTTTTTGTCCGGGCCGATGATTGCATCGGCCAGGAATCTCGTCGGCGTATAAATACCGCGGCGACGATGCTATCGTACATCCGGGTGAATGCTACCCTAGGCCGCGATAGGCGGGTGTGGGAGTGTAGGGGAGAGCCTAGCAAAGAGAGGGTGGTGTCCTTCGGGTGCGTTTCGTGGATACGCGGTGGATCGTGTCCGTACCTTATCGGCCGCTAGCCTGGCGACCAGGGCCTCCTTGAGCGGGCCCAGCCATTGGTGTGCCCCCACGAAACGCTTGTTGAGCAGTTTCGTGTGGGGTGCTGCCTGCGCGTACACGGTCTCCAGCTCGAGCACCACCATATTTCGCTCAGGGCTGAGATCTCCGGCGGCGGCAGAGAGGCCTCCTCAGGCCTCCTCTTCGCTGCTCCTCGGTCGCTGGGGGTTTTTCCGCTCAGCCGACGGACGAGCGCTCGCTGCCCGCTAGCATTTACATTGACGACGAACGGACACACACGCGCGAGACAAACCGTAGAAACCCCGGAGGAACTGTATCACTGGGAACGATCACGGCTGCGATCCTCTCCCTGGATCCTGGTTCTAGGAGAGCGACTCTGGTCTCATGGTATCGTAAAAGTCACCGGGTCCGAGGGAAAGCGGCGTCGTCGACCAGCGGCGTCCAGCTGGCATTCCCAGAGACCGAACACTCGATCGAAATTTAAATCTAACTTATAATCCGAATTTGACGTGGTATCGTAATCACTGAATCCGAATACAGACACACCCGGGATGATTATTCACTCTGTCGGTGCTACACCGGCCTAGGGGTACGCGGAACCACGTGGGTGTTCCCTCTTAGATCGCACTCACTCCCGACTCGATTCGATTTTTGATTTTTGCACTGACACACCGATATCTGTTCGAGGACCAAACGGGGGTGGTTCTCGCGAACAGATACTCCGGAAGGCACTGAACGGTAGACGACGACGACGGTAATCCGACGACGTTCGACGAGGAAGACGAGAAGCCTTCTCCAGGCGAAGGCACTCGTTTGCAGGTTGCAGTTTGCAGGCGGTATTATAAGAGTATAGCGTAATTCGGTGACAGCGTGGCCGCCGATGCTCGCGAGGGAGGGGAGCACGCGATGGTCCCTTGGTCGGCGGTGCTAGTCGTGCGGGTGTCCCTCTGGTTCCCTTCGGGTTCCCTCGGGTGTGCACCACCGTGAGCTGAGTTCTTCCGTGAAAGCGGCGGAGAAGGCCGGTTCTCCGTGGCGAGCCGTTAAGTCCAGCGTGATCCGGGCTTAAGCCGCGCTCGCAACGGTTGCCGCATAGAAAGGCAGTTGAGAACTGACTGCTGCCTCCTCTCGAGCCTCCTCGCTCCCATGGCCCGAGCTTTGAGTGACGCGACGCGACGCGACGCGGCCGGTGTGACGCGTGTGCACCCCTCTCTCTTCCTCTCGAGATACGCTCTCTCCTTCTCTCTCGCCTTCTCCCTCGCTCGAGCTCTCGAGCTCTCTCTCCCCTTTGCCAGCTCGTACTAGCTCCGTTCCGCCGTTCGCGGTCCCTCTTCGTCTAGCCAGCTTTCTCCCTCTCTCTCTCTTCCCCACGCCGTTTCCCTCTCTCCACCCTTTCCACAGTCCTTCTCCTCCCTCTTTCTCGCTCCTGTTTTCCGGTCTCCTGCCCTCTCTCTCTTTCTTTCGCTCTCTTTCTCCTCCTCTGGCCTGCGCGGTTTTTCATTCTTTCCTCTCCATCTTCCTCCTTCCTTCTGCCGTGCCCCCCTGCAGCACTCGAGAGTTCCGTCTCCGTCTCTCTCCCGCCGGCGCGCAGACACGTTCGCTCCACTCGTCGCGGCGAGACCCAACGAGAATACAGCCCTGTCGCCCTCAGAGACTCCTTCACCCTCTCCTCCCTACCCTCCTCGATCCCTCTTTCGCATTCTCTCTCTCTCCCTCCCTCTCCTTCCCTCCCGGTTCTCTTGTTTTTCCGTCTCTCCCTTTACACTCCTCCACTCTCTTTCACCGAGGACACGACAAAGCCGCGAGCTTCCACGATTTCGCGGGAAGATTCGCCAGCCGCGTTTCAAACGTATCGCGTACGCTCGATCGAGCCGCGAATTAATGATCGATTAATCGTCCGCTCTCCTCGCACAGTCACTCAGTCGCCGGATCGCGTGGCTACGCGTGCACGATCACCTCCGGCTCTTTAGCTTCCGATCGTCGATTCAGCTTCCGGGGGCGAACCACGGTCGCCGTAGATCGTTAGCCGGCAAACGGACCCCGCGAAATCCCATCCCGCGCGCTCCTCTCGTTCTTTGTGCGCCGCGAGCAAAGAGCCACGCGGCCAAAGAGGAAACCGTTCGATCGCATCGGCGTGTTTCTCGTCAAACATCCGAGATCCCCGTGCTATCATCCGGTGGAAACACCCTCGTCGATTTCGCCCGACGCGACACAACGACGAGCCGGCACTTTTGTTCGGCGCTGGACAGAGTTCTCCGTCACACCTCCGCGAACCGCAAATGTCGCGGCCGTCTTCGCAAACCCGATTTTTCAAACGAGTTTGCGCTCGCTCCGGCCTCTGTGTACCTCGCGGCGGTATTTACGAGCGGACTTGAGCGAAGTCTATGCAAATTTAGAGTGTCGCCGACATGTTTGGAGACGCGGAAATTAGGGATCGGAATTGAAATGAAAGTGTACGCTAGCATTATGCTCCAGGTACCGCGCGAACTTTATCGGGACAATTTTTCAAGAAAATACTACCGACGTCGAGATACGAAATGTTTCTTTTTTACCATTTGCTTATACAGGAAGAAAAGTCAGGTCTCTGGTAAAAGAAAGGCGTTCTTGTGTAAAAAATGTTTAAAAATGGGTGTGCTTGGTTTTCGTTATTCGCTTTTTTTATTTACTGAAATTACCGAAGTTGAAGGAAAGGCCTCGGAGGCAAAGGTCCGAGTTTCGCAGCATCCGTAATTACAGAGTAGAGGGAAAAATTGTTTTCATTGGAATCTCTATCGCGCTGAACTTTAAATGTGTTTTCTTCGAGACATCATTTTTCAAAGGGGCAACACATATACCTTGGAAATGAGAAACCAATCGATTGCTTCAAGCGAATTTTTGGTTTCATTAAAAAACGCACATTTCCGCAGGCAGTGAACCTTTAATATCCGTAATTTATAGAAATTTGCAGATTTTTGAGGAACCTAGAATTGTGACAAATTTAAAAAATGCCAGAAGATGATTTAGAAAAAATTATATATTACACTTTTGCAGGTTCGCTGCAGTTTTGAAATTTATTTAACATTTTGATTTCGGATTTGCAGTCAAGATTAAAACCCACCCACTCGAAATAGACGAACGAAGTAAAATGCTATATAATTTTTCATGTGCCGAAAAATACATAACAAAATGTCGATGATATCCAATATTATCATTTACTTTACTTTTGTCACAATACAATCTCAAGCGTTATCCTTTCCAGCCTTTTAGACCGAAATCACCCCTCGAGGGTGATTTTTCACGCGCCACAGGTGCACAAACATCTCCGCGGTCTCCTTTCGACTAACGTATGCAGAAATGCCGTGAACGACATATTTAGTCTGCCACAATGCCGTGCAACTTTCGAGCCGCACACCCACCCGTTACTCTCGTTTCCTAAGCTTATTCCATTTTCATTCGACCGCAATTTAGCATGGAGTTTTATTGTTTTACCACCTCCTCGTAACCAAGGAGAGTGCGTTTTATTATGCGTTGCGGCAGTTCCGGTGCTTCAACCTTGCGCGCCGCGATGGCGTGCGCATTTTTCTGCTGCGAAAAATGGAAATTAATTAAATCTTCCCGGTTGGTTCCTGTTCTCGGGGAACGAGTAACTAAAACCTCACGGGGGATTCCTTTTTCTCGATATTCCTGTGTCGGCAAAGTTATCGCGCATGAAAATAAGTCGGCCGTTGAAAGCGGACCGCGACGGGGCCCCGCTCTTTCTGCCGGGAGAAATGTAAGCGCGAGCGATAGTCTATCAGCTCGCGCGACTGTTTACGGGCGAGAGCGAGGTGAGGCGGAAGGGGCGGAAGTTCCGCGGCAACCGGATACTTCCGGGCGGACCAAGGAGGAGGCGGGAGAGAGAGAGCCCTGTTTTGAGATGCGTGTTGCAACTGGAAAAAGTACGTCCGAGAGACCGAGCGGCCGCGACGGACGGAGAGCCGTTGTGTTGTGCGCGAGCGTAACGCAGAGACCGAGCACTGACAAAAAGTAGAAAGTCTGTGCAAGCGCGATATTAGCGAGGCGGAATGTTAAACGTCGAACTCGCCGAGGATTCCCGGAAATGAAATTTTCCCAAAGAACGCGCGGCACTCTCCGGCCGACTGGGATCCGGGACCCGCCGCTGTATGCTCGACGTATCGTCATCCCCCGCGTCGGAGAGCCGCGTCGGAGAGCCGCGGTGTCGGACCACGATTGTCCTGAATAATTCAGTTGGCCAGTGAAAGTAGCACGAGCCTGCATGTAATTTCCAATATTGACAGACGTTCCTGAGCCCCTGTGTGTCCCAGAGGCACCCTTCTCTCCATCCCTCCCTCCCTCTCTCTCTTTCTTTCTTTCTTCCGCTTTCTCTCCGGGCGCTTCTTCTTTCCCGCTCTCCTCGGTCTCTCTTCTCTCCGAGTGCTTTTGAGTGTACGGTCCTGTCGCCCCAACCACCTGCACTTGGACGAGGGTGAGACAAAGGCGGGCGCGAGTTTCACGAGATTCAAAAGAAGATGACTACCCCCTTCGGTACCTCGGCGAGGCTCTGCACACACGCTCGCGAGGCTCACACGCACGCCACCGAGCAACCAACCAAGCAGCCAAGCAGCCAAGCAACCAAGCAGCTTCTTGCTTCAGCAAGGGGAAGAAGGAGCTCGACCCTTTCCTTCTCCTTGCCTCGCCGCCTCGGACAGCTCCGGTGTGCCTCCTGCTTTTGCCCCCTTTTGCCCCCCGCGAGGCTCCCATCGCCGAACCCCTCCCCCGGATTCCAGTCTTTGCTTTCGAGAGGTTTGCACGAAGATCAGAAACTCGCTCGCAGGTGAAAGAAAAAAAGTAACTAGGAGTATTAGCGCTGCGCGAGAACCGGTGAAAGGAACCGGCATCGTTTCATTCCGGCTTCCTCCTATCGCCACTCCTATCGTCCTCCGAGGTTCGATCAACAAAACGCTCTGCAGGGGTTCCTAACGGTCATCGAAGGTCACCAATTATCCTCGACGAGATTCGGACAGTCCGGAAGAGTTTCGAGCTAAGCCGGGAAAAGTTGTCCGGCAAGCAGGAAGCGAAAATTGAAATACGCTGTGCAGGTATCTTCGAGGGGTGCTGTTGTGCTCGCCGTGCAGGAAATGCAGCGATTTTGCAAGAGCTTCGGCCGAGAGGCTGGCCGAGGAAGCGAGCTGAAGATGAGCAGTTGATACTGGCTCGAGAATTAAAATTAAATCCTGAGCAGGTCTTCGAGGGGCACCGACCGTCTTGGAGATAGAGATTTGGAAAGATTTTGTCTATTCATAAGAGAAATTAGAAGTTTTCATTCTGCAATGACTTTCAAGGTATACTGATCATTGATTTGCAGATTTTATGCATTTATGACGAAAATAAAGTGGCGTAATTTAACACTAAACCTGTCCAATGACCCATTTTATAAGTTATTATGCAACAATTATTAAAATTACGTCGATGTTTCTATGAGAACTAATGTGATAAATTGATCTGTCCCAACTATCATATTTACACTATTTATAATTATACTAGTGTATTTTAACATTTGGTAGGACTAATGTTAAAACAGTTGGAAAATTGAAAGTATTTAGGAATGGCTACAAAATTCAGCTATATATTTTATTTGATTGTACACTGTGTTATATGTAAGCAGATCTGTAAGGAAACCAATAAAGCTCAATTATTTTCAGCTCAGTGAAATTATTCGAGAAACAATGAATATTCCGAGTGGCTTCTGCTTTTACCAATTGTCGAAGAAAACTTTTATTTTGTAAAAGAATCCGCATTAAAGATCAGTCTAAAGACGCGAAATATCTGCACAAGCTCGAAGCAATTTCGAATCTCTTAAGATTGATCTGATAAATATAGAGTAGCTATCTTCCATGTACCTTTTTGCATTCTTAAGACAACGCAACTTTGTAGCTCTTAATTGAATCTACCTCGGCTGTTTATTAGGACTGGGACCAATAGGGTCTGTGGACGCATGACGAGTTCACTTTCACTCGACGCTCTGGATCTTCACGGCATATAGTAGAGACGTGACTCAGTTCTTCGTTAAGATAAAGTCGTAATTATAGTTTCAATCACCAGCCCATAATCTCGGATATTTTTTCTTTTCTTCTCACATATCACCAATCCATATAGGCCGTACATTATGCGGCTGTTTCAATGTTTAAACGGATTACTATCAACGTCAAATATTTATTGCCATTCTCTCGACTTCCTCTGTATTTCCATTATTTTTGGTCGAACGCTTTTTCATCGCTATCGTTATTATTATTACATTTTAAATAACCAATGTTTAAAAGTTCTCTATCACTACAATTAAGTTATGTTTTGTTTTATTAATGTAAAAACAGTTGCTTGTTGTCGCAGAAGTTGCTTGTATTGTTATTATTAGCATCGATATTATTCTTATTTTTGTTATTACGAAGTCTTAGTCGTGTGACCGCTATTATTACACCTTTTGTAACAAAGAGCCCGCCCCGTTGAAACAATAAACGTTATTACTATTATTATAATATATTATATTATATCGAAAAGTATTCTGAAGTATTTTACTTAATGGCCCAATTTCTAATAGCATTAAATATAAATATAAACGATTTCTGTACAGGTGATCGAGCAGCTCGGATGGTCGGAGCGCGCCTCTGGGCTAGTTGGAGGCAGGTGGCCAAGCAAAGGAGAATCGAAGATCGAAAATTCGTACCCTTCGGGGGTGGATGTGGAGCGCGGGAGGTGGTGCCGGTCGGGGGCCGCGCGGCTGGATATGATGAATCAAGCATCTAAACGGAACTGATGGGAATCCCGATATATCAGTTCCGGTCGGAACGAGGGCGAGGGAGAAATAATCCTGGGGAACGGGAGCGTCGATTAACAACAGGGAAGAAGAAAAATATAATCAATTGGCCTGCAATGCTGCTGGCATTGTTTTCCCCTTCGATCGAAGAGAACCGACCACCGCCGGGGAAAGGGTTACCCCACTGGGTTAGGCTTAAAACGCAACCCTGTGCTGGCGAGGCGAGCTTGATCTGTACGTGGACGCGCATCCATGTATGTGCGCGCACTCGACACACGTATACACGGGGCTGCTAAACGCCAATAATTGACTGCGAACTAGTACGTAACACGGGAGACGGTCTCCTTCTCTCGCCGGTGCGTGTATCGATCGATTTTCATTCTGACGAGTTTAGAAAGGCATACCCCCCCGTCGTCTACAAGTATTTGCAGGCGCGCGGCTCCTTTAGGAAGCGTAAAACATGTTGTAAAGCAGTGGAACTGGTTACTGTGGGCTGACCAATCGCCTTTAATTTGTTTTCGGGCATAATTAACTGCGGATCTTTATGCAACATAAAACTTTTCCAAGACGATTGCGAGAAACAGTAATTTCAGCCGCATACTTTTCTCACGAATGCATAAAATCCATGTGTGATATATTAAATTTCTTGATTAAAAAATGAACGAAAAAAAGGTACAGTAACAGGCTTCAATAGCCTATACAGTCGGTGACAACTATATATGGATATCCTTTATAAAGCGGTATAACATTTATAAAACTGGACTAGAGTCCTTCTATCTTATGCTACTGTATCAATAATTTATCGAAGATGAAACAAAGATTAACAATCAATTTTGAATTCAGCTAATCGAAGTTCTACTACATTGCCAACGTGCAGTATATTGTCGACACGTTTTCTGTAAAGTTCCCTTGCGTCTAACGAATAAAATACCCTTCAACGGAATTTAACAAACGGCTTCCGACGAAGCTGTGTCCAGTACTGTGGTTTCTCGATAACGGAATCGAATCGGTCGTTCGTTTTGTAACGGACGTCGGAACGTGGAGACGGAGCTGGCAACTCCTGGCGAGGCAACAACGACAAACCCGTATTTATTTAAAACGGAAGAATTGTGGGAAGCGTGTTAATTAAAAGATTATGAGATCATGGAACAATGCGCTGTTCACCTCGAATTCATTCGCGGAATAACAACGAAGTGCACTCGTCGATTAGATTTCTGCCAGTGTCCAAATACTTCCGAGACCAGATTCGGTGGATTTAACGCGTGTACAGGATGTTCAACCGACGAGCAGCGGAGAGCAGAAGCCACAGTCTTGCACGGAGGATACCCGGCCAGAATTTCTGCCACCTGCTATCGACCGCGCTGTACAGGGGGTCGTCTGGAGCGCATTATTACGGCGGAGCAAGTTTTCCTGGGCTGCGGCTTCCGGTCGTCAAAAAGCAGGCGAGAGAGTCGATCCCCGAAATATCGTCTGGCCGTTGAATGTCCCACGAAAAACTCTTCCGTCGTCCGTGAAATTCGTCACGGCTCTCTCGAACAGCAGAAGAGTACACGACGACGACGACGACGACGACGACGACGGGCGATGATAGCGACGAGGATGACGTCGTCCAGAAGGGTCGAAACGGAAGCGAGAAAGAGAAAGAGCAAGAGAGAGAGAGAGAGAGAGAGAGAGAGAGAGAAGAGGATCGGTGGCGCGCGTTTGGCGCGACTTTAATTGGCCGTGCCTTAATTTTGATGTACGCTGTACCACCTCGAGGGTTCTCAGGGGCCGGTGAAGAGCCGAAAGGGAGAGCGGAAGCCGCGGAGGAGAAGAAACGAGAGCGAGGTAGACGGGGCAAGAGCGAGAAGGCCGCCGTCCCTCTTTCTTGCACAGCCGGCACATTGTCGTCGCCCGTAGCCAACAGCCTATTGTCTACAGGGAGAGCTCTCTCTCCCCCTTTTCCCTTTTGCGGCCACAAACACAGAGACGCGGTTGCACACGCGTCCGCGGCTCTTAATACGTGCACGCGGAGAGCGCAAGAAAGAGTACGAGGAACAAGAGAGTACGAAAAAGAGAAAGAGAGAGAGAGAGAGGAGGAGATGGGACGAAGAATACGTGCAACGATACGAGGCGACACACAGAGAGCCCCGGAGTCGTGCGGGGAGCGACGAAGAGGGAGGATGGGAACCCGCCGACACTGAACGGGGGGTTCGGAGAGGGAACGGGGTGGTGTATTATAAAAGGAAAAAAAAGGAGGAAAAATACACAACGCGACGGAGAAGGATCGCATCGAGCGAGCGAAAGAGGGAGACGGACCGAGCAAGACTGTGGGTAATAGTTAAAAAAAAATGATGGAAAAAAGGTGGAGAATAAGAGAAGAAGAGGGAAAAAAGCGACGAGGACTGAGGAGTAGATCGAAGATGAGCGGGAGAAACAGAAACTGGGCGGGAAAACCGATGGATAGTTATAGGGGGAGGCTGTGCCGGCAACGGCAACGGCTACGGCTACGGCAGTGCCGTGTGCCGCGCCGAAGGGTTGTAGCGAGGGCTGCGGGGGACGGTGAATAAAAAGAAGTAATTATAGAGAAAAAGAGAGAATACGGCGAGCGGAACGAGGAGCAGAAGAGGCTCGGCTGTATCGGCGAAGAAAAGGAGGAGAGGCAATCGAAATGGGGAGAGAGAGAGGGCTATTCATACCCCCTGTATTCCAGTCGTAGCTTGCAGCGGCTATTATTTACATATCAGCAACTTCGTGCTTCCATGTACATAAACGCGCAAATACGGTTGCCCATGAGAATATAGCTGGCCCTGGTGGAAGGGAGCGCAGAGGCTCGTGCACACCACGAGAAACTGCAAGAAAGAAAGAAGGAGAGAGAGAGAGAGAGAGAGAGAGAGAGAGAGAGAGAGAAGTGAGGAGAGTGCGACGACGGTGCAGCGGACGAATACCATGCGAGCAGGGCGGGCACTGCATATCCGTTAAACTAGCCTGATTTCTGAAAAGGGCTTCGCGCCGCCGCGTCGTCGAGCCACCGAGCCACCGAGCCACCGAGCCACCGAGCCACCGAGCCACCGAACACGATTCCCGCGAGAAAGGAGAAAGGGACGCAAGGAAGGGCGCCGTGGTCAATGAGTCGTCCCTTTCCAGCGACGAATTAAAATCAACCCTCGATGCTAACTCGCCTCGCCTCGTCACGTCGCGTCGCCGCGTGCTATGCGACCCGTATCGTACCAGTATCGTATCCGTATCGTGCCTGGATCGTATCCAATCCATATCCTATCCGTATCGTACTCGTGTCGCAGTCGCCTCGCAGTCGTGTCACAGCAGCTCCGCGATCGCGTACATTCGTGCGAAATCAATGGCACGGCGCCCTGAAAGCGTCGTCGAACCGAAAGGGTTTCGAACTCGAACCGACGCTCCGCTCGGATTCGGTAAAAGAAACAAAAAAATCAAAGAAACAGGGAAAAACACGTTTGACCCTTGAACAGCGGTGCAGGGAACGCCGCGCGAAAGAGGAAAACCGCAACGAGGGTTTCGCGTATCGTTTTCGCAACGGGGAATTCGTTCTCCGCTGAATTCTGGCGAGTCGTTCGCCAGGCATTTCCACAGATTGCCCTGCGGAGGAGCATCGTTCTTGCATCGGGAGCGATCGGACCACGCCCAATTGTTTGCACGGGGAATGTTTTTCTGGTCAACCGTAGCTTATCGCGAGTCAGACAGACAGGTTCTCCTCGAGATCTAGCCGTAGTTTAATTATCGCCGGACTCTAAAGAGGAGGGCTCTTTAATTGACAATATTGGTTTAACACTTTTCTCTTTTTTTGGAATCAATTCTGTCGCCGGGGAGATTATAAGTTTCAGCGAAGGATGCGAAACAAGATTGAGAAACAACCATTTAAACGTCCGAGCGGAAGAACTTTACTCGTAGAAGACCACCTACCAGAGAAGCTGCATCGAACACATCCATACAAAGCTAGCGGAATTTAATTTTAAGAAAGTTATTTTTCCATTATCAGTTTAATTTTAAACATTATTATATACAACGAGATTCTCAATAGCTATAATTATGACAGAATTTCACAGGGAATATTAAAAAGAAAAATATGATGTGTTGTATAATAATATTTTAGCGACTAGACTTTATGTTATGTATGAAGAATCTAGCAAGAAAGAACTATGACAACGCAAAAAGATGAGGGAGTAAAGTACACAACAGTGCCCAGCACAAAGTAAGGAGAAAATAAAACGAATTGCGGAAAAAATGGGAAAGAGGAAGCAAGCCGAAGTAATCGATGCGAATACAACATTTAAATGCGGATTTAAAATTGTAATTAAATTAATTTGGATACTATTGTGAGAAACGCAATCGATCTAATGCAATATAACTTCAAAATTTTCGTCTGACTAAATAAAATACTTGAACTTCGAGAAAATTGTCTAGACAATCCAGGTGGCAGTCGCGATGTTAACCCCTTTTAATTAAAAAAAGCATTTACTCCGACGCTTGGTGTACCATGACTCCATGACAGTGTATTCAGCATTCGAAGTCGGGGACCCGATCGGATAACAAGTATAAGCGGCGACTGCTAGGATCGGTAGAATCGAATCGATGCCTGGGACCCCGACGAGCGATATCGCGGATATATCTCAATCCCGGTGGATCGGATCTGCGGTTGAGAACCTCTAGATTCCAAGGGATGGACTCGCACGCGAGCTCGCGTGCTAGGTGCCAGCTAGCTGCCCTCCTCGTCCTGTCCGTTTCTGCTTGCCTAGGTCCTTCTCTCTCGCCGACCCCTTGCCAACCCTCGTGAAACACGGCAACCTGCCCGCACCCTAGGATCTTTTATCGTAAGAAAAAAATTTCCAGCCGAACGCGGCATGCGTGTAAATATAGTCGACGCGGCGTTCCACGCTCGTGAAGCGTTCGCTCGCTCGGCTAACCTATGCACATGCACCCGTGACGACGGTGCAACAAACGGTGACCACGCGCGTTTCCACCGGCCAGTCGCGTCCTCTCTCTCTCTCTCTCTCTCTCTCTCTCTCTCTCTCTCTCTCTCTCTCTCTCTCTCTCTCTCTCTCTCTCTCTGCGACGCGCCACGTTTTTAAAACGCCAGAAGAAGCGACGAAGGCGCCGATGAACGCCGATCGAGCGGCGCTCGGAATATTCCACCCTTTGACTCTCTCGCCTCGGTCCTGCACGGTACTGAAATTCTCCGAGTGATCGATACATCGAGCCGATCAACGTAAACATCGAAACTGCCGGATCAAAGTGCTCTCGCGGGCACTCGTTCTCAAGAATCTTTATTTATAACGCGACCGCTTTCGTCCGAGCAATCGATGAAAATTAATTTTAATCCGCCGGCGTACCGCGGTGCTCGTGCAATCTCGCGCGCGGTCTTTTATAGATCGCACGAGAGAGTGCTCGTCCCTCCGGAGAACGCCATTTTTCAAGGTCGCGATAAATTGCCCCCGGCGGTCGCACCGGGCAATCTCGAAATTTCCGAGGGTTTTCCACGTGAGCACGCTGCTCGCGAGCGGAATCTCGTTGCGAGCGGGACGCGTACGAGAGAGCGTACGGAACCAATGATTTATGAAGAGCACGGCCGTGTCAGCGATACGGCGACGCGACGACGATCGGAGGTGTTAAGGTCTTTCTTATCAGATGTGTAACAGTTGCGCAACCCGACGTCAGTGATTCTTTGCCGATTTCTGCGTGTGGTTCTCTCGGCGAGCCGGCGGGGCGCGCCGGAGACCGAGATGCCGAGAGAAGACCAGCGCGGCGCGGCGCGGCGCGTTCTGAGCACCGCCGGCCGCGGAGCTTGCACTTGGTCACGATTTCAGGGCGTTTCCTTTGTGTTTCCACGCTCGAGATGAGGCGGATGTTGTGGAAGGAATAGACGAGGAGCGGCGAGGGGCGGGAGCCGGCGGCCTGCGGGCTGAAGGGTTGGAGGTGAAGGTGGAGAGGTCACTTGAAGTTGCTTTCTAGCCTAGATTCGACTACTCCGCGGGTGATCCGAGGTTTTAATTAGGATCCACCGGCCGAGGAGCCGCGATTCCCTTCTCCCCTGACCCCGCGAGCTCCTCCATCCGTGCTCCGGCACAGCCTCTAGTTCTTCTAAGACTAATGATCTCTCTCGTTTCATTAATAACCACCGGGTAGCCAAGTGTCATTTTCGTCTTGAGTCGCGCCGCATGACAAAGCAGCAGTAAGCATCGCGGATTCTTAACGGTCCCCGGCCGTTGTGTGTCCCGGTGGCACGCGTTAATTGGGCCTTGTTGCCGACCGTGCCGGCCCGCCGGAACCAGTCACGATTGACTGCACTCGCCCCCCCGTGGATCCCCTCGATCGAGCGGGATGATAGATGCGCGTCGAAAATACACGGTTCGCGGTAAACAGTTTCTCGGGATCGATGTCTCGGGTCCAGAAATTCCTTGGATAATCGAACGCTTAGTCGTCCATCACGGATTTTCCGCATGAGAACGGCAACGAGATGCGGAGAGAGGTGCTGCTGCTGCGGCAGCAGCTACCGGACGCTCGTTATGCCGAGTCCACACTGATGCTCGCGAATAGCTTTCGAGCTGCGCTCTCCGGCAACGTGGTCAATTTCGCGAATAGCTTGAGAAGCAGTAGGGGAGAAACTACCATGAATGGGGCACTCTTCTTTAGGGAAAGATAACAAAAGAATTAAACGACCTAACCATTCTAGTTTGAAATCTTCCGTAGATTCCAATTTCGCCCACGTTTACTTCTCTTATATTTTTATTCATTTGAAAAGTGCATTTTGACCTATTCGTCAAATAACTGTACTGAACGGGACAGGCGTATTCACGAATGGGACAGTGTAACAAAATAAAGGTGATCTTATGTGTCCTGAAAAGGAAAAATAATACTTTTAAGCATACAGAAGATTACGTGTGATTCCATATGGACAATGTAGTTGCGAAACACAAATAATTTTATTATACAAAGGTTCATGGTGTTTAAGGTAGTAGTAATGTGTCGTTCAATTTGTGTCCCATTTATGGCAGTTCGTCCCTACATCAAAGGGAATGCACGCAAGTTCTGTCTAGGCGTTAGTAACTGACCATGAATTCAAAGCGAACAAGCTTACAACTATTCGCGAGCATTCTGCAAGCTATTCGCGTACTCATGTTTAAAGATTGCGGACAGCTCGCGAACTATTCTCTCCGGTGTGAACCCGGCGTAATGCCCGGGCCGATTGGCTCGCTGAAAACGTCGCTGAAACTGCCTGCTGCCATTCAAAAATGAGAGACAAGTAGCCGTTTAGAATGGCGACCGCTTGGAGCAGTGACCGCCTCTACGAAAAAAAGTTTGACAGAGTCTGCGCATTTTGCCAAACATGGCAATTTTCAATACGACGAGCATGCGTTGCATTTAAAGGGCTATAGAGTGGTGAGATGCATCGAGTCTAAAATCCAGAAACATTATCTTAGAGTAGAGATTTCAAACTTTGATTTAAAAGAAGAAGTCGTTACCCTAGAATAGAGTTCAGCGGAATCATCGTCAGTCAAAACTGACCAAGTTTTATCCAAAACTTTTTTATGCTATAATTTTGTCGAACGGTATAAAACAATTTCCACGATACAAATTACAATTTAGTTTTCTTCTCTAGCTACTATCATGATGTAACTAATATGCTGTGGATTTTATGCGTTTATAACAAAATTAATACAATTTGAACAGTGCAATGATTAAAAGCATTTAATATTGTCACAACCCCGAGACATTCGGGACCCCGGTTCAACCTGGGTTACTCGAAAACTCCCTCAATTGCTGTCGATCGGAGAGCTCGCGAAATTCGGAGCTATCTTGCCGGTTCGAATACCAAATTTTTCTGGCAAACGGTGGCTCGAGAGGGCAGCGCGGTCTAACACCGACGAATTTCCACGAACGCCGGCCATGACCTTTCCTCGGCGCGACCTATTAACAGGCGCAGAAGTCGGCGGGGTATCGCGCGGGTAATTTTCGCCTCCGGGGAAATAATCGGCCCGACACACCAGCCGCGCGTACCCGTGAACACGGAACATCGGGGGATACCAGCCAGATACTGGCCGGAACAGCTGGGAAAAAACCGGGGTTAATAGCTCTCGAAGGGAAAGGGGATATCTTCCCGATCCGCCTCCAGTGTTCCCTCGATTTCCTCGGTTGCCGAGAGCGAACCGTCCAGGGACATCGAACATTGCGGGTGCTCTGCGGAGATATAGTGTACGACCATACTCGCGGCAATAATCTTCTCCGACCGCCTCCTCTCCACACGTCCGAATCGCGTAACTCCTTTCTTATGTTACACTGCGATTCTTCTTTAACCCGCTTGTGCGTTTCGCAACCTCCGTTTTTACTCCCACGGCCGGTTACCAAGTATTAAAAGCGTCTTGCATCCCCCGAACGAGGTGCTTCAAGGAAACGATTCCTCGTCGAGCATCGATGTCGTAGAATCGTTTTACGCAAAAGCATTATATTTTAAAAGACGCGCGGAGACGAGTTCCTTGCTCTCGAGCTCTTTCCGGCATTACACGCATCTGCACGAAGCCTCGTACTCAATTTAATCTTCGATATTTCTCCCTTCTGAATTAACCCTAGAACTCCAAAGGGATGGGAGGATCCTCGAACGCACGAATCGATATAAACCGAATAAAAACACGTCTGACATTGTAATTAGAAAGTGCAAAATGCTCCGATATCGCAAAACTTTTCAAAAACTATAAAAATATGTACGGGTTCGAGGAAACTCAACGACCGCGTAAAAATAAGAATCTCTGGACCTCTAGGGTTAAGTTGCTTTATTACCGGTGGACAAACTTGCTCGCGGTTCTAATCTCCGAGCCGTTTCTCGTTTCGTTTAATGCCGTGATGTCGGGCCTGCACCGATAACAACTTCCAGGTACATCTCGATCGGCCGATCTTGCTTTGCCTGCAATTCTGCTTTGACATTTTCCTAGTTAACTGTAAAATATACCCGCAACAAGGACAAATAATAATAATAATAATGACAGTGATTATGTATCTATCGGGACCACTTCTCCATCAAGATCAGGAAAGCAAGAGGAGAAGAAGAGAAAGAAAAAGACGAAGAAGAAGAAGAACGGGCTGCAGGAAGCTAGTTCTCGGCGACTAGTTTCTTTTACTCATGAATATCGGGTTACGCCCAATGAAGTATGACCTTGATAGAAAAGCAAGGAAACCGTGGCCCCTCTAAGCGGTCACAGGCGTCTCGATCAAACGAGTCCCCTTGCCCTGGAAACTAGACCGACAGCTCCTGCAGCCGAGGAAAACTCGTGGGGCCGTGTCTACGAGGACCGAGATCTTTCCGCTTAATTGCTGAGACGCTCGTCTCTTCCAGGAGACTGGTCTCTCCCGAGGTGGGAGAGGGTCCTTTGACCCCCCCACTTGGTTTCCGCGTCGGCGAACGCGCCGCGCGAGAACATACTTCCATAGATTTCGTGGATGAAGCGCCTTCTCCCTCTCCCTAATCCAACAAAAATACCTACACTATCAACACTAGAATTAAGATCTCTAATTTAAAAAGATTCTCTTCGAGGCAAACGCGAGCAAAGCTTTCTATACCAATATTGATCATTTATCTTACGAGAACCTCTATGTTCATCAAGAAAATGCAAAAGGAAGACGTTTCGGAGGTTCGCGTGAGAATATCTCCTTAACACTTGGTTTAAGGTAACATTGACTTTTTAATTTACGATTTGTCAAATTCAGAGATACATTTCCGAGTTATTTATTCGATATGCGTGTTACTTGCGGTAGATATGACGATACTACTGATTGAAAAGCAGAATAAATGCATTATTGATACGTTTATGTATTAATATAAAACAGATGCTTTCAGTGTTCTGCAAGTCTTACTTAAATCTTCCTAAGTAATGGATCAAGGCCTTTGGAGTACATGCGATTAGTACGATTAATTGTTTTATAGTTTTACAGAAAAAAGGTAAAAGCTAAAAGTAACGTTGCAGATGGTAGATCAATCTAGTTAGCGAACGTTTGAAAATCATTCCATCACCGGTGAAAAAGTCAATCCCAGTGGAATGACAATTTGCTAATGGAAGGATTCTGTTAATTGGGTCCATATTTGTGAATCTCGAAGCAGGGCAATTTGATCTGAAATAATGAAGGCCTCGCAATACTAAATTGTACGCATCCTAAAATAATGGGATTATTTACAGCGTCGCTGATGATCTTGTGGATAGCGACTAAAATATTTTTCTTAACTTTATTGTTAGTTTGAGCCTACGACGAAAATTGAAACGTTTTATAGCTCTCGTTGTAACTTATATGTAATGCGTGAGATCATTTTATCGACAACTGAGAATCGACACGAGAGAAGGAGGCAGTTGTATGGGAACGAATTATTGATCGCTTTAACTACAATGTGCGTCAAGTGCGTTGAAAGATGTTATTTTCCATTGGTTAAATATTTATACTTCAGCCTTGCTCGAATGAAATTATTATAAATTCGACACAAATATCGAGGTAAACGTATCGGCTGTAGACGAAGGGAGCCAGGTGTATTAGCAACAAGTTCCAGACTTTTTCTAAAATCCAATTACCATCGGCGAATCGATTTTGAATTTAGAAAATTAGTGGAACGTCGGTGAACACCGGTGATTCGAGGAGAAAAAGAGGGCGCGACAGAAATTGGGTGGAGCAAAGGCCGACGCGCCCTTTTAATTACTTTAAAACTAATCGGCGGGGGGGGGGGCTTTCGATTAACGCGGACGTGACGCGCGACGTGACTTGGTGCGGATCGAAATGAAACGGAAGGCTTACGAGCCCGACAAATTAATTGCTGTTTAATAAATCTGTTGCCGGTGCGAGCTAGCCAACGAACGAACGTACCAATATACGTATCAACTAACGAACGAAAGAGCGAGCGAGCGAGCGAGCGAGCGGGGTTCGCAGAAGGTCTATCGGACCGAGTAGATTATGCCGTCTAATTGGAGTGTAGCCTTCCGATGAAAGCGTGGTGTAATTGGTTGAGCTAAGGAAATGGCTCGCGCGCTCGCATTCTTGCTGTGGCTAATTGCTTTAACCTCTATCACGCTACTCCGCCGCGGATTGCCTAATTCGAGTTATTTCCGATTAGCCGACACAGTTGCATCGGTGCTGCAGGTGGCAGCCGACGTTGACTGCCACCTGCGTACCCTACGACCAACTAGGGCAAACGATGCTGCTCGACCGATGGAAGACCGATCGATTTTCAACAAATGCATACACCGACGCGCCGCTTCGATTACCGCCGCGAACGTGAATTCGCTCGCGAAGTAACAGCATCCAAAAGCGAATTTAGACTTTGTACTGCGGATGCATCGGCCATCGATGCAGGTTCGAGTTATCGAAAGTACAGAGCGCGGTTCGAAATCAGTCTGAATCAACGCTTTGGTAGAAATACAGATGAAAAACAACATTTATAGTTTTCACTTGGAATAAATCCATCCGCGATTCACATCGGAAGTGTAAAGTCTAAATTCTAAGTCTTAAGCCTTAGATTTTAACCCTCTTAGTACCGAACAACGATACATATATCGTTGTTGGCTATTGATGGAAAGATAGTTTTCTTAATATTTTTATTGAACAACAATTTCATTTCTTATTTCTTCATCCTTTTTGAATTTGTTATTTATCAGGCTTTTCAAAATTCTTGGAATTTCTTTCCGAAACTTTATGAAACTTCGTCAAACGAGTTTTAAACATTTCGCTCAGATACGGACTCTTTTGGCCGGTACTAAGAGGGTTAAAGCGGATCGTAGATCCGCTCACGCTAACAACTCGTTGTCGCTCCGCGACGACGAGTTGTTACGTCGAGTCTCGATGATCCTTCCGAACGGAAACTTGTACGCGATTTACTCGCGTAACTTCGCCGAGATATTTGCATGAAAAGCCGTTTCCACGCACACGATGAGCTATACTTCTTTCCAGCGCATCGACTGGGCTTCGAACTGAGAAGAAATTCCGAGACGCGGAACAAATACCGGCCAGTTTCGCTTAAAACGTTCGTGCGATGGCAATGTTGTTTTAATTGCACCGCGGATTCTATTCATTTGTAATGGAAACGGTCAGGCGAAATTTAAAACAGTGAGAACGCTGGAAGAATTTCAGAACATCTGTATATTATCTTTTGCAATTCACCGAAATCATTTGACGAAGGAAAACATTTATATTCGACTCGCGTTTATTGCGAACGCCTATATTAATGAGAATAATTTTTATGTTGCATAAATATCCTCATAGCCTCGTTATGATCGAAGACCGACTATCACTGTTTGTCGACCCGATTTAATTAATACTAGATTCACGAAGCGCCGAAAGCAGCTATTTCATTATTATTAATATTGATTTATTAACGGACATGTTATCTTATATTACTTCATAAAAACAACAACCATATATTTACTCAGGCTTTTAGCAACATTTATTTCAATATATAATTATGCATGTACTCAGATTTGCAGCGATATTTATTTTAACGTTATTTTAACAAATTTATTGAATAAATTCCCCATAAATATGTCTTTATCATTTCAATTATCGTAAATATGCACGTTCAGTGCCGAGCTATTCCGGCTCGACTTTCCATCCAGGCCATTTGACGTTTCCGCTAAAAATTGATATACCATGCGTAATTATTAATTATTTCGTGTCGACATTGCCATATATGTGTTTCCCATAATGCTTCATTCTTTTGGTGGAAATATATTTTTCGTTCCGAAATTAATTATAAAAACACAAAGACTGCCTGACACTAGACTGGACTAGACCGACCTGACTCTTCTGTTTTACAATTTCTGTTATCATAAAAATATGTCTAGAAGAAATTTTAAACAGTACGAAGTTGAAATAAATCCAATCGTGGCATTGTTATAAACCAATATACGTATATTAGTCGCGTGTAGGACTCGATGGAATTACTGTTAATTGTTAATACATGGCTATTAACTTTGAGGGCCCACGGTTGAAGATCCAGGAAATAGATTTTAACACTAGATTGACCAGGCCAGTCAAAATGACTGGTTTTGCAATATCAATTAAAAATTCCTAGTGTATGTAATTGGAATTGTATATGTACTTAGGGTTTTGGGCCGCACATAGGTTCTCCTTGGTTCTTGGACACTTGACTATCTGTAAGTGCGAACCCGACGCTCGGGGTTTCCACAAAACAATTAAGCGTTTGATTAATTGATAATATCTATAAATCTATTTTTGTATTACAATTGATATTATTCAACTTCTTTTTGTCATTTTTTTAAAAGTAAATAAAGACTGGCAACACCGCTGAGCACTTTTCCTAAAGACCAGTCATTCTGAGCTATACTTGAATTGCTGGTAAATCTAGTGTTAAATAAATCCGTTCCTAAATAGTTCGAGCTTGTTGGAAATAGCGTTGCACCTCGAGGAGAGAAACAATATCCTCGCGGACGAATAGACTGTCGGGACGAAAGGCAGCGCAGATTTGTCCTGGGACCGTGAAAACGTTGCGGGAAAGCGGAAGCACGTCGTCCGTATCGAAAGAAACGCTCCCCTCTCCACGAAAGTCTCCGGAGCTTCCGTCTCGCGCGATTCGCTTAATATTTCTGTGCCGTGTGGCAAGAACCCGAAAGAAAATCGTTCCGAATCATTTCCGTATCGACCACGCGCGTTTCAATCTCGTTGATACGACCGACCCGCGTCACGACAGATTTTATGACAGACTCGGAACTGCGGCGGAACACGATCGTGGCGCGTTCGGCAACGTCGGCCCCGCGTTACGATTACCGTCCAAACTGTCGCGTCGAATCAAATCGTGCAACTCGTCGTATCGTAAATCGTAACCTAGCGGACGTCGATGCGAATATAAATTTCACGGATTCGTTTCCATTCTGTAGCACCAGCGTGGTCTGAATAAAACATCCGGTCATTTTTTCCTGGCCCGTCGCACCGGACCATGAACCAACTTGTCTTTGATAAGCGCGTTCGATTGGATCGACTTCCTTCGTTAGGGTCGAACCGGGTGCACTAGTGCTCGTCGATGATCCGAAGTAATCAACGTTGAAATTAACCTCATAATAGATCAAAGAAATTCAAGAACTTAGGCTAAAATTGACTACCGTTTTGATCTGTTACTAAGTGGTTTCTTAGATGGCGTAATCTTTTATTTAACGTAAAGTTAGGAAATAGATCGAATAAAAGTCGGAGCCAACTACTTCGAAAATAACACAAGAAATCACGACACGATTATTGGAATCTGTATACTAAGGTGTATACGAATGTGTTTCAGGACTGAACAAATATACCGTGTATGTTAAGTGTAAGAAATGCAAGTTCGACGATGACGTCTTTCTCGTCAGTAATTGCAACAAATTGAAAATTATGTATCAATAGTAAAACTGTGCAATGGTTCGAGAAGAGAGAAAAAGCCTGGTCTAGCTCCGAAAAATGATGACAAGGACGCGCCCCTCGAAATTCTGAGATACCTTACAGAAAAGCGGCTCTAGAAATTGGTCACCTCGTCGTGTCGAGGGGTTGGAGCTTCGTGCGCATTACGTGCAATTATCTGAAGGGGTTCAAACGCGGGTAAACAGGTAATGATAACATGTATGTAACGCGTTCCATAATTGCCGACCGAGTTCTAGAACGGCAGACGAGCGCGTGGGTGATCTTTCCGAGGGGGTGTGTAACATAGTTGAAAAGTCGAAGAGCCACCGGGGGCAATGGAGGGGGTATATTAAACGTGGAAGCGGCCGTGTCGGAAGTTTCGAACCCCTTTCGCGCATCGAAACTTCGATGTGGAGCGGATAGGAGCGGAGCGGAGCAGAGCAGAGCAGAGCAGAGCAGAAACTCGCACGCATGCTGGCCGACCGGCCATATGCCAAAGTGAGTCAGTCAGCCAGCGTGAAAAATTGAGAGCCGCACGCATATACGCGGCTAGGCGAAACGAGGAAGGTTTACCACCCCGCACTCTCGAGTATGGCCGATTATGTAAGGCCCGCACCGAAAATACCGTCGCGTGAGTGACAAGCACTTGGCTTGTTCGGCCGTATCGTCAGCCGATTCGAGACACGTTCACGATTATTTGCAAAGCTGCGCGTAACGGGATCGATACGCTGGCCAAAACCTCCGTGAGATCTATTATCGACATCGGAACGTCCTCGCCTTCCCACGCGACTCAAACATTTCCGAACAGAAACGTGTCCGTCCCGCGGAGAACTCGAAAGGCGTGTGTGGACACCGGAAGGCAACCTCGACCGTCCGATTTCCATAGAACAATTTCGAAAATTGACTGCAATTTTTGACGGAACTACGTTAAATCGGCGACGCATTTGCATAAACATCCGGGATCTCGGGAACGCGTGCCTACGAGCGACAGAACTTTCGATTCGATGCCTTGGACTTTCCGCCGAGATTTTTCTCCGGTGATAGGGAAGACGGAGGAGCCTCTGAGAAAGCGTTCGTCAAGGCTCCCATGCAACCGCGGCTGATTTACCGTGTTTCCCGCGACCGCTGATGGCTAACGGAGTGCGTGTAGGTGGCGCCGCGGCCGTCGAAGGACAAGAGGAAACGAGCGTCGCGTGTTCGTCAGCCGGTCAAAGGAGCCGTGAAGCGTTTAGCGGAAACGTGGGTGGTTCGGAAGGCCGAAAACCGAAGCTGCCGCGAAACTCGATATTCAAACAAAGGGGGCTTAACTTGGAAGCTCGGCCGGCTAGGAGAAGTGGCAGAAGCGAGAGAGAGAGAGAGAGAGAGAGAGAGAGAGAGAGAGAGAGAGAGAGAGAGAGAGAGAGAGAGAGAGAGAGAGAGAGAGAGGAGAACGAGGAGGCGCAGGCCGTCGCCCGGAATCCCTGACCGGAACTGCAGCGCGGCGGGAGCGTCGCGGTACCCTGAAGACCGTAGCCTTCGGGCGATGATACAGATTTTCATCGGAGGAAGTCATTGCACTTTATGCTGAATGGGCACCGAGTCAACAACCCGATGGCTGCTAGTCTGCGTGTGTGCACACACGCGCCTCTGCAGCGAAGCACACCTTCGAGAGTCTCTCCTCCTTCTCCATCCTCCTTTATCGAGCTCGGGATCCTCTTCCTGCTTTTCGCGTGATCACGAGAACCGACAGGGGGTCGAAGTGGGGCCGAAGAGGGGCCGAAGAGGGGCCGAAGAGGGGCCGAAAGGGGTCTTGAGCGCGCGAACGAAGGAAAGAGAGGAGAAAATCGGCGAGGGGGAAGAGTTCGGGGCGCGAGCGGAATAGGGAAAAACGAGAAGGCAGGAGAGGCCGAGCGAACAACAAGCAGAGGACAAGTGGAGGAGCGGGCGGGAGTGGAACGGAGAGCTCGGGAAGCTAAGGGAGCAGAACCGAAGCGAGAGACACAGAAATTTGCAGAGAGAGGAGAGAGAGGGAGAGGGAGGTCTGGGAATCGTTTCATGCACTGGCGAGCACGAGCCTTCGCGTAATAACGCGATCAGAGGGCAGCCGCGTCTCATGCGTACACGCGCACACGCGCTTTTCGACGCATCGCGGCTGTGCGCTCTCTCTCTCCCTCTTGTTCGCTCTTTCTCTCGCTTTCTCTCTCCCTTTCTTTCTCTCGTTCACTCGCTAGTGTTCTTCCGGAGCAAGCACGCGTGCATAAATGCTGTCGTAATACGCTCGTAAGCACCGCGACCGTTCTATTTTCGCGTAAGTATTGCGCACCGTCATCGACGCCGCTACGCTGGAGTTTCGATAATCCGTGTAATTTCGTTTGATCCGCGTCTCGCTCCTACCGCGTTCCCTGCTGAAAACACGTTACGGACGTGCTATCGAACGGGAAAAATACCGTTTTCCCAACGGGTTCTCGCGTTTATCCGTTCCGCAGCAACCGGGTAAATCCGCCGCAGTCTGGCGGACGATAGAACAGCCAACGAGTCTTTGCAACCTCAGATTAGGAAGTACAGAAGGTAAATGAATGTTCTATATCCTTTTCGTCCAATCGATCGGATCTGGTGGATCGGAGGGATTCCCGATCCTTGAAAATCTTGTTAACAACTAAATTGCCTTGCAGTCCATTGATTTAAGCTTTGTGCAAATCGAGGGCCAAAAAGACCCTCCTACTCGCGGATGATTCCGTCTCCTCGAGCTAGAAAGAGCAAGATCCTTCTAACTAAATTGAAGGATTGCGAGTTGTTTCTATAAGAATGCTGTGTTAAATAAATAAATAGAATAATCTTTTAATTTACGATTATTCGGATCGTACAAAACATTTGTGAATTATTTACCCACAACATCCTGATATTTAAGCAGTGACCTCCTGGGTGCATTCTATATGATATTCTCATCAGTATCCATCGGTACACGTTACTCGAATGCCCTTGGAACGAACCAGATTCTCTATTTAATAGAGAATTTAATGGAGTCTATTAAGCGGGAGCTCAAGTCGAACCAAAACGATGACATCATAGCGAACGTACTCCCCTTTTTTAAATCCATAGATCTATGTAAGAATATAAGTTTTTCTGTAGAGTCAATGAAAAGTCATGTGGACGCTAATGATCTTGCAGTTAATGCGACCGAGCATTAAACAACTGTTTCTAGTGCTTAGTAAGCCTAGCGTCGATCGCGTCTTCCTCGATCATTTCGTATCTGCTTCCGCAACTATTTCGTCCACATGCTCGAAAGCAAACGCTTCAAGGAACAGTACGCGGTCCCAATCTCCATTATCAATTGTCACGGCGGCCGTACACGCGACGCACGCATCGACGAGTTAACCGTTAACAAGACGTTCGTTTGATCTCGCCGGGAGAAGCGCGTTAATTTCCATTCGCGGGCGCCGTTTCGATCTCGAGCTTATGAAAAACGTAACCGCCGCGACGCGCCGGGGGAACCGAAAACAGACAACGATCGCGGAACGTCGCGACGCGGTAATACGCGCGGCGGCGGCGGCGGCGTCGGATATGGCCGCGGGGGCGGGCAAGGGTGTCTGAACGAGGAGTGGCGGCAGCTGTTTTCGATGCGAAACGTCGAGACGCGCGTGGCAAACGAACGAACGAACGAAACTCGTGTGTTAATTAATGCCACAACCGCGGTATCCAGTTCTACTGACATAACGCGGCACTAATTGCAGAAGGGAAAAACGGTGGGGAGGGAAAAAAAATTATAACGAATTCGTGGGGGAAACATAAACTCTCGTCGCGCTGGTAATTTTTCTATTTTTTTTTTCGCCGACCGCCTCCACCTCCTCTCCATCGTTTTTTATCTTCCTCTCCTACTACTACTACTACTACCACTACTATTACTACTACTACTGCTGCTGCTGCTGCTGTTGGCTTCTCCTCCCTTCGACCCCCTCCTCCCGTAAAACGAACGCAGGGACACGCTCGATGCGTGCTTTGTGCGACATTTTGCGTTTTCATCGAGGCGTGCGGAACACGAAAAGGTAAAACGGGCGCGCGAGGAAGAACGAGATTACAGGAGGTAGGTAGCAACGCGACGGTAACGCCGGCAGAGGCGGCAGGAGCTCGGTCGACCTGCACACCTGTATGCACACGCGGCTCGCTCGTCACGTGGAAAATGCGGCTACGGCCCCCTACCGCCCTGGGAACAATGCCCGCCTACGATAGCTGCACCATTTCCCGTACGAGAGCGGAGGAAACGCTCACGATGGATGGAGAAAAAATACGAGTGAGCCGCGGAGAGAGAAAGAGAAGCAAGCGTAAGAGAGAGAGAGAGAGAGAGAGAGGGGGGGGGAGTGGGGAACGGGTTGCACGACCCGAGAGAACTTGTACACCGCATTTTCTCCCCTTTCATTTGTGATTTCCTCTTTTTCAAGTAGAATTGCGTACACTCGGCGGCACCGGCTCTCGCGGCCACCGTCACAGCCACCGCTCTGCCTTTCTTAACGAACGTTGTCGCAGAAACACGCGAACAATTCGTTGACCTACGAATGAATTCTCTCCTTCCACGCCTTCGCGGCGAGACGACTAGCGCGCTTCGGACAAGCCGGCACAACCGACGGCTTTCGAGAGTTTTGCGAACCGCTCTAATCCGACGAATCGGTCTAGACGCGCCGAGTGCGAATTTGAAGCTTTGCCGCCGTTCTTCGTTTCTATTTTCAATGTTTCAACGGTACCAACCATTTATGTTACGAAATTAGAATAGAAAACGATTACTGGACTGCGGATTTTATGCGTTTACGATGAAGACGCACAAGTGGAACAAAAAACTCTGGAAAGATTACAAGACTTGCAGAACACTGTTGCATCACTTTTCGACTGTTACACCTGTTAACACCGGAACTGCTGAACCAGTCAGAATCCGATTTTCTCTATTACAGTTTTTGATATTGTAACCAATTTTCTAGCAGAAACTTGTAGTTAAACCTCTTCATTCAAAGCACGTATTATCGTAGAAATCGCGCGATGTTGAAATAAATCAAATTTTGCCGTTGCACGATAATACTAATACCAATAAGCTAAGACTAATCTGTACTGAACTTTAATTCCTTGCAGTTGCGATAGACAAGTTTTATTTTGTATAATAATCTACAGTGACAACTAAATAGCGGGTTTCATGCATTTATGACGAAAATAACAAAGCGAAGTGCGCAACTGTGATAACGTTAGAAGAAATTGAGGATATTGTTACATTATTCTTAAGAAATTAAGACGATTGATAGATGAAAAATCGATTGAAAGATCTTACAATTTACGTGGATCATGTTTATGTTCCGTACAGATACGCAATTCAATGATAACTTAGGTAAATAAAAGCAGAGTGCTAGTAACAAATGGAATTCACTACAACGGAAAAAGACCAAACATAAAAATGCAAAGCCAGTTAAAAAGGGTGAAATAGTTTAAAAAGGAGAGAAAAGTAATTGCTAATATTTTGATTTAATATATGTTCTATGAGTGACTTAACGCGCGTTAATCGTTGATTTAAAATGTGCAAATAAATGAGGAGAAGAAATCGACAAAGTAACTAAAACGATTAGCTGTTCCGCTTAATTGCTTGATACAATTATTATTACGGGATTCAACAGCTAGAACCGAGTGCTTTCTAAGTAACTGTGTTAGTACCCACGAACGAAACATTTCCAGGGAATCGACGCAGCGGATTGGATGCTGAAATACCTTATATACAAATTGAACTTGAAGATAACTTGGATTCGATCCAGCGTAACGCGCTCAGATTCGTGACAAATGCTCCGCGAATTGAACTCCGGAACAGTCCCCTGACGTTTTTACGAAATGTGTTTTTATGATAGGTCCGCTAATGAATTCTATTAGCAAAACAATGTTCCAGGTGGTTTCATACGAAATCCGTTTAAATCTCCGTGCCGCGGTTGCGAGCGCGATCATGGAATCGATGGTTCAAGGCGAGCGATTCGTCATAGTCATCGATTCGGACAGGGTCGTGTAAAATTCAGCGGCATGTAATGCCGCGACGGAAGGTCGACAGGCCGTCGAAAGGGTTCGAAAATCGACGTCGAGGGGAAAATGTAAAATGAAGAGCGCCTCCCCCGACTTCCGGTCGCCGATCGTTTCGGCGAAACCGTTTTCTTGGCGGGAATGAATTTGCGATTAATTCGCGGCACGGTTTATTGTTGGCCGGGGATCTTTCGACGGACTTTGATATTTTTCCTTGGAAACGGTAGTGGCCGAACGAATTAATTAAGCGCGTCGAGAGCACAAGACGACGTCGCTGAAACTCGGTTTGCATCGGGGATAACCAGATTGGTGTACTTTGAAAAAGTTTCATGGGCTGCCGGAGACCTTGCCGCGCCACTTAAGGGTAAAAGGCAAACCTAAATCAATCCAACGAACATCGCGCGGCAATAAAAGCGAGTGCAATGTGGTTTATACTACCGGGAAGATACCGGAATACGATAAACTGGAGTCACCGGTGAAATTACCGAGAAAACGATAAACGCCTGAAACGAGGCACGGTGGTCTGGTGGTTCGCTTTCTGTAACCAAAATTATCTTTACGTTGTTTCAAGGTCTCTCAGCTTATGGTATAGAATATTATCGAGTAAAGAATATAACATCTTAAAAAGTCCAGGTGACTAACACTCAAAAAACACGTCGTACGAATAACGAACGAAGGGCGGTTGTTTATTCTTACAAAATCGATTCTCTTTTCTTCGCCTGTTCAACGTCGTTGCCACTTAATAACCCTGTAATTTTCACAGGGAAAATATTACATTAGTCGATAGCATATGGTACAGATCGCATATGATACAGTATTATTAGTCTCCGGCATCCCTATGAAATAGTCGGTTGCCGTGCATTAAACATCGATTTCACCGTCACTTCTTATCATAAAATAGCATTTCTTTTTACGAAACTTTTATATTCTAATTTGTAAAAAGGAAATGTTAATCGGGGTTCGGCCTTCGGGCGTTTAACAGTTTACAGGATATTCGGACGGTAAAATTGCTGCATGTCGACAGAGAGAGAGAAAGAAAGAAAGAGATGGGGCGGAAGAGAGAGACGGAAGGCGCATTTTGATGCATTCGCCGATAGAACGTTCGGACAGGCGCCGTAACGTGCATAAATATGAATATGTGTCCGGAGGGGGGGTGGGGCTATAGATCGCATGCTCTATTTTCTGAATAGGATTCGAAGTAGATGTCGAGAACTTGTCACCCGGTGATTTATACGTTTGTCTGCGCCTGAGGACGAGGTCGTTCTCCATTCCCCCCCACCGCCCCTGCGCCTCTTAAGCCTGTCAGGTCCGACCAACACGTAGAAATGGTCTCTTTCACGGAGCCAGATATACAAGGGAGAGGGACAAAAAGGCTAGTGTCCTAGGAGAGATGCTCGGAGAACCCTCCGAGGATAGAGAGATCAGCCAAGGTCGTCGAGACCGGAAACGCTCGATCGTTCCGTCACTTTTCATCGACCAATGTCGCAAGGGGACACTCCTGGAGTATTAAAACGCGGTTTCGATCCTGCCGCCATGACGTAATCAACCTCCTTTTGCGTAGCTTCGATTCGAAACAAACGATGCAAGACCATCGTCGCGACGACAATGGCGCCATCGCAAACACCGACCGATTTTCTATGTTTTCTATCGCTCAGAATTTGAAAAAGCGATAATAATTGCTAAACATCTCCTCGTTTTACTTCCACTTTTATTTATTCTCACTGTTTTATTTAGCTTTGCTATTTTATATATCAACACGGTTAAAAGAGTGAAATATTTCATAAAATATTAATGCTTTTGGTATTATACCCTAATACTTTTGTACCCAGAATGTTTTAGAATAATCGATCGACCTGCGAATAGAAATGCAATTCTATTTTTAAAAGAAGTGCTGTTTGCACAGGGCAAGTGTACTAACAAACTTGTGAAAAAATCGTACCACAGGATAACAGAGCTCGTTAAATAGTATAAAATTTTCCCCTACAACTTTTTTCTAAATTCTCCTGGTCGAAGCTCCAGCTTGGCCCAGCTAGTAGTCTCCCTATATGTGTGTAAGTATATTTTGGTGTGTCTTCCGTATTGTTATACCTGAAAGTATTGCTTGGCTTGTTAACTACTGTTGCGAAGTTTTGTCTCTGTTTGTACGAAAGGGTTCCTTGCCCGTATACACAAACGAATAAAGTAAATTAAATTGGATTAAATTATATTAAATTAAATAATCGGAGCACATCCGCGGGCAGTTAGTGTCGCCTGAAACAGGCATGATCTCGGAGAGAGGACTCGCTGACGCCAACGGAATGCCGTTCGATCGCCTACCAGAACGGAGAGGAGAATCGAAAATCGTAAATGCCCGCGGTTTGCCAAGTCACCGAGTCGGAATCAAAATAAATGCCACGTTGTAAATAGTTACTTTTCGGTTCGAGACGTAAAAGGGTCGCGAGGCAAATAATTATAACTCGGCGACGGATCCGAGCGCGCCGACACGGTTGACCCTTCCATGGCAACACGACGGGCCGGCGAAATCGTTCTGAAATCTCTGTCCGAGGCACACCGGACATTTCATTTTGCCGAATATACAGGGTGGTCAGCAACTGGTGATACAACCGAAAGGGAGGAATGAATGCATTCTACATGCGAAGGTAATTCGAAAAAATGAAGAATAATACTTTTACGTTTCTCACACGTACGAGTCCATCCTTTTGAACATGCCCACGCTCAAACCATCGCAAACCTTTTATTTATTTTTACAATCCTGATCACATATTCTCGAATCGTTAAATGCTAACGATCCCCTTAAAATTTTACAGCACGGAACTTTCTACACGTGATAATAGTAGAAATCTAATGGTAACATCAAAGGTAATTGAAAACAATTATACGCTAATTGCAATTTATTAAAATTCTTTAAGCGAGAAACGAGATTGCACTTGATTCCTACAGAAAGGCGAAAGAGTTCAGCAAAAAAAGTTGATTTCTTCAGAAGCAACCTAAAGCATTTTACTAATTCCACTCAGAGTTAAGCAAAAACTAATCTGACGAATAACTAACGATTCTAATTGACTCATAATAACTAGCGTGTTGTAATCGTTAATCATTTAACTACTCACTCAACTACTTTTTGTCCAATTATTGTAACTAAGTTGTAATAACTAGCGAGTTATAATCTACGAGCTATAATCTATTTTTTGTGCAACTAAGCCTACTATATCCGTTGTTAAATCTTGTACTTTGCAATGTTTATTTACCCAGGATTACGAGTATTTCATCTGTATGATTTAAAAGAGTTTAGTAGCCCGTAAAGAAATAATAATGATAATAATAATAATAATAATAAATACAGTGATTTTCACCGGGGAGATTGTTACAACCACCGCTGTACCTCGACCACGGTAGCACACGCTCGAATAGTCGTGTCTGTTCGAACGAGACGCGACTTCAAAAGCGAAAGGAAGTCCGTCGAGAACCTGTACAAGAGGGTTGCTCGGTGGTTGGACCGCTCGTTAGCATCAGCTGCTCGCTGCTTAAAAATAACCTCTTCCTAGCGACAAGGCACAATCGGTAAATTAACGCCGGCAGCGGCGCCCTTCGCGATGGAACACCGTCGTCCACGGGCACTAAATGCTGAGCGTGGAACTGTTAACCTGTTAACCGAGGCTCGTGAAACGCGAGAAACCTGCGAATTAATCGAGGTGGGGGACACTAATTGCGAAACGACCAAAAAGACGAATCAGCGAAAAATTTCCCGCAATTCCAAGCTGCTAAGGAGACTTTGAACAAGAATTCCCAACCATGAAACGAAAGCGCGTCGCGGCGACGAGCGAACATTAGCATGCGTCTACGTTCATCTTCTCCAAAGTGAAATCGCAACATTGAACGTCCAAATCTGACTCTCTCGTCGACATACAAAAATCTCCGGCTAATTTCTTTCTCATTTCCCAGCTGATAAGAAGGAAAACGTCGCGGAAGAGAAGAGTGTAGCAAGGTCTGCGACGGACGCGATAGGTCCAGCCGATCAATCCGTTTAAAAGGCTCCGATGCGTCTTCTCCCGGGCGTTGCGCTCGACGTTTAAAGAATATTCAACGGATTGTTACGTAAGGTTGCCGAGCTGAGCGCGGGCCGGCCCAATCAGTTAATGCACGGGTTTCGCAGGGCCACTCGAACGGGTAACCGTCGCGAGATAGTAATCGTCGAGCCTTACGATACGACGCGTTTATGTAGGACGGTTGCGGACTGCGAGCCGGCCCCGACTGCTTTCACAATTTACGCGCGAGCCCGTTATTTATCAATTCTCGGGCCAAAATATACGCGCGAATAGCGGCGAAACTAGGCCAGGCTTCCGATAATCCGGCAAAATCATCCCATACCGGATCCAAGAACAACAGAAGCAAGTTTACGGGCCGAGACTCTCTCACCGCCGAGTCTAATTCGAGAGTCGAGCCACTGGTTTTCCACTTAGGTCGCTCGCGGTTATGGCAAAACTCTTTTTCACGAGCGACACGGTTTCCTCCGTCGAAACAACGAAATACAAATGTTCTAGCATTCCAGCATGAATCAGCTGTACTCTCCTAAAACTATATTTATGCATTGATTTATAGGATGCTTAACGAGGCTACGACTATGCCCCGCCTAGATCCAACGCGCTAAATGTCACCAAAAACTTCGATCCGCTGAAACAATGCTCGCGCCAAGAATCTTCAAAGGAGCTTTGTTGCTGCCGCGGAGAGGTGCTGACACCCCCAGCAAAAAGAATACCAACGTGTTCTAAAACGCAATAACTTATTGAAAACTATGCTAAACGTTTTTTGCTTTTCTTGTAACGATAAAAGAACTAGTTAAACCGTATAATGACTGAGATACTTTTCTTCACTTGGTTAAACAAAACTCATGTTTTTAAATTCTTTTTGTCTGAACCTGCAGTGAAAATTTTAAAAGTGCGCTTCATTGATCTCGATAGTTTATATGAAAACAGTGAATCTATATAAAAAGTAAAACTTGCATATTTCCGTTGCATGGAACGTATTTTTATTATTTTATTATAATTTTGTTGCAAGGTTGTATTCGATTTATTCATTTTTCTCATGAATGCGTAAAATACGAATTAAATGAGATTTTTGTTCGTGAAATAAATAACACCTGGTTGTAAAAAGAAAATAAGATGCTAGAAATCCTACTTAATTAATACATTTCCTTACATTTAAAAAATTTACATAAATAACTAAAATTAATACATGAAATTAAAAAATTTATGAATACATAAAGATCAGCAGTCTAGTTATCAGTTAAAAGTAACTAAACATTATGAAAATCGCAGTTTTTTTTACATATTCCAGCCAGAAATAGGTAATTTTTACATCTTCCGAGAGTTTTTTATTTTATGCCTTTCCAAGCGATGGCAAAATAAAAACAACAGTATTTTACATTTTTTAATGTAAAGTAAACTAGTCCCTCCAAAAAAACTCAAATCAATTACGAGTTTAAAAAAATTATTACGTTTTAAAAAGCGTTTGAATAAATTTCGCCTGGTGCAGTACTTCGGAAACGATTATGTTCTCAAAGAAATTAGCTGTGGACGGATTACGTCGTCTCGCGAATCGTATCTCGCCGGGTAATCTCTCGCGCAGAAGTCAGCATGTGGCGCGAGATTGGGAGTCGCCGTAAGAAAACGGTGTCGTTTTGACGGAGCCGACGAGAACGTCGGAACGCGGTTAACAATAAGGTCGAAAGACTCACCTGAACATCAAAGTGAGTGGTAGTGTCTTGCGGCTGCGGGGGTCCCTGTTGCTGCTGTTGCTGTTGGGATGGAGGCGGGCCTTGCGGGGGTGGCGGAGCCTGTGCGCCAAAGAGCTGAGCCGCGTGGGAATGCGGATGCTGAAGATGATGCGTCGGTGGCGCCTGGTGGTGCTGGAGATGATGTGGAGGTGCCGGGGCGAAAGCGGCCATGAAATGCTCCTCGCTGCCCACCACGTCCACCCCTGGCTTCAGCAACACCACGCCGCCAGCCCCTGTGCTCACCGCGAGCGTGGCGGCTGCGTTCTTCTGGAATTCCTCCTCGCCGGGCGATGGCTGGCGGCTGCCGGGCGTGCGACTGTCGACAACAGAAACATACAAATTAGTCTGTCATCTTTGGTTGACGTGATCTGTTTCCATGTCTCTTGCTTTGCAACTCCTCTCGCTAGTCTCCTTGCCTGACGACGCTTCGTTCAAATGTTACATTGTCAACCCTTTCAGAACACGGCCGATTCAGTGCTCTATCGTTCTGTTCCTAAACGGAACGTAGAAACAATATAAATTACGATTGTTACATGAGCGGTAAGTAAATCGTACTATCTGCGAATTATGTCGCGAACATGGATTAACCCTCGAACGGCGGACTATTTTCAGAATTATACGAATTATTACAATTGTCGACGTTTATAACCGTCTTCAACTTTATTTATCAATGTTTCAAAACACATTTTTTTAACCTTTCTATTTGTCCTAGTTTTATATCAGTTTACTCAATTTAATTGCTGACAATTCCGTAATTCGGTAAAGATTTATATACGCTGGATCATAATGATTAGGTAACCGCAATTTAAGTTTTAACTGTGTTAGAATACGATATTATAGAAGTGCTTTCAGAATACTGTATTGTAAAAAGGTTGACAGTTGTGTGCGCAAGGTTTGGACGAAGGTCCAGATCGAAATATTTATTGACGATTAATGAAACACGCTGTGTGTTATCATCCGAAATGTGAAAATTATGCAACGCTGCCAGTTATCAAACGATTCTATCGTTTAGTGAATAAAATTCTTGAATCGATGGTATAAGAAAATTTCGTCTGCAAAAAAAATTTTACCATCTCGACTAGAGTAATTTCAATAAAAAATTATGTACATCATACTCGAGTTGTACCGTATCCATCGTATATATACAAGTTTCATTCTCCCACACAAGAATTTATCTACCATGAAAATTAAATGCCAATAACAGGAGAGCGTTATTCGCCGCGGAGGTTCGTCCGACATCTTGCAGAGTATGACAAGATATTGCAAGGCACGGGCGAGCCATTATTTCTCGGGAACGTCGAGAGAAAGGTGGAAGAATAGCGTGGACGGTGTATCGGCAGCGCATTGAATGAATTATCCGGTGGAAGTGACTGCCCCCATGATCGTGCTCCGATTCGCGAGCCACAAGGAAACACCGTGGATTGCATTGCGCAACAGCTCCTGCAGAGCAACTACAGTTCATTTAATAAGTTTATGCTCCAATTCACGGATTTCGCCGATTTGTTTTGATCGAAGACAGCCGTGCGACGAGCACATAAGGCTCCGAAAATAAACTATACAGTTGACCAGGCCGTCGACAGCTGCAATTTTTAATAAGGTCGATGCGTAAATCTTAGATGACTACGCGCATCGTTGCATGTCGTTAAGGAAGACTTTGTGAGTTGATGTTTGTGAACCGATAAACGTGCCGAGGTGTCTCCCTTTGGCGAGAGATAGCTCGTCGAAGGTTCTCCACCGAACAGCGATTTCGAGTTTCTCATTGAGTGATCGTTCATAATTGAATCTCCTCGTATTTTTCTCGCAGGAATCAAATGCGAAGTCGATAGACTAAATAATAAAACTAGCGAAGCCGGTGGTATGAAAGAACGCGACTACGCGATCAGTCACACACTGTAACGGCGTGGTTTGCATAATAATGGCATAACGAGATACAACGTCTTCGGTCTGGCGACCTCTGCGACACTCTGGTCTAGCGAGAAAAAGGGTACCAAGACCATGACGATTGACTGCGATGAGCAAACATCATTACCATAACGGAATCGGCAAGCAGACAAGACAAGTGCCGCGTCGTCGAGGCTGCGTAATGTCCTAGTGCCCTTCTCGGTTTTATTTGCCGTGATTATTCACGGGATTATCGTTGACACGGGAAACGGAAAGTCTGCCTAAGGCCGTCCACCTAACAGTTCCCCTTTTTACTTTGCGTGTGTACCCGTGAGCAAACGTTCGTAGCGTGGGAAATGCCGAAAAAGCGTGGGCCACGTTCCGTAAAGGCAGGTGTTTGTTCTTCGTTTATCGTTGTTTCCAAATTAAAAGGTGCCATTATACACGTATAGGGGTACCTCTAGCTACTGAAAATTTATCAACCTTTAGAGAGCTGAACAGTCAATGTATTGACTCGAGTCGTGAAAGTAAATTTGTGAAAGAATATCTTACGTATGCATATAATAATTTTTAGAATAGAACTGCTGACTTATATGAGGAAATTTTCCGATTTAATACGTTCGCTACCAAAATGTTTTGCTTTGTCTATTATCACTGTGAAAGCGCTGACTAGAAGAAACTCTTGAATATAACATTGTTTTACGTGAACTATACAATTGTGTGCAATAGCCGCTCAATAATTTTCTTCTTCGAAGGCAGAAGGTGCAAAATAGATCGAAATTATTTTCGTTTTTGATTTCGAGAAGATTGTCGGTAGGTAAACCATCAGAAGCAACCGTTCGTTAAAGCGACTAGACCACAGGACAGAGATATAGCGTCGGTAACATCGGCTGAGAGGTAAGGCACTGTCGATGCACCAGGTGGCGCACTCTGATGGTGCAGCGGGTTGTAGAGAAAGAGGTGAGAGGGTATGATGTCATCGTCCGTAGGTAGGACATGTACGCCCTTGAATAGTTGCCGCTGTTACGTTCTTCTGGACTACAGATGATCTCTCAATTATCCACTAATTAAAAATCGTGTCCTCGATGCGAGACTGTTTTAACGCGTTCACTGCCACACCGTTTGCCTCTAAGCGAAGTATTTCATTTGGATTTTCTCTGGCGATTTGGCAGTTAATGCGTTAACTCTACAACTTCGAGATCCAATCTTCGACAATCTAGCGTTCGAAGGGAGATCTTTATGGCTACACGATTGTTCCAGATTAGTCTTGTCGGTCCGCAGTTCCAAATCGACTGCAGATACTCACTTAAATCCTTTGTCATCGTCGAGACCGTTTTGTGAGGCCAATCCGTTGTTCTGTGGCCCAGTGTCGTCCTTAGAACTGTCGAAAGGACTTGCCGACCCCTTCTCTTTTTCTTTCTTGTCTGCGTCTGTGTTCTGCGCACGAAAGAAAACAGCCTATTTTAGAATACCGTCGACGAATCGAATAGTACTTTATTAGCGTATATTAATTGCGCTTACCAATCTCAATGAAACCATCCGGGGTTCTAGATCTTTCGGCGTCGTGGGACTTGATCCAAGAACGTATTCAACCATCTTAACACCCAAACCACCCGTCTCACTGCAAACAATAAACATACCGTTGCGGAAATCCAGAAAACAATCAACATGGTTTCGTTTAGTTTCGTTAGAAAGACTACGAACCTGCTTCTCGGGCTGAGGACCGTTCCAACTTCTGACGTCTGATGATGATATCCTGTCCCGACGCCCACACGCCTACCAGTGCCCATAGAAATTGGTTGTGACACGGCATGATCTGAAATGCATTAAAACTGTCATTAATCATCACGCCACCTTGCAACACGCTGCATTTCAAAAACCACCCCCGTAAAACATCAGACTACCATTTGACGTCCGTAATTCCGGTCCACGATTACTACTTCTAGATCGTTTAAGTATCAAAGGCACTAAAGGCTCCGCAAACTTGGCGCGAGGGACAAACCGCCGACAATTACCTATCGCGGGAAACCCGTCTTATCCGCCCAACTAAATTCTTGGACAAGTTACCCTTAACCGTTCAAGAGTCGCATCTTATAACTATTCAAACAATATCGTTGCACGCTTCTGCTGGGTAAAATGACACAGAATCGATGCAACGATTTTCCTAAGCAGAATTGTCGAAAGAGAGAAAAGAAAAGCTACAAAAGTCAGTGTACGAGCTAGCAGTAGAGGGGCCCCTTATTGGCAGAGAGGTTGACAACTGCAGAGCTCGTTGGCCGAAACAAATTCTCTGCAGCGGCGGTTCCGGTCGTGTCCGCAGTAAGCCTGCAGTTTTCGAGTGCTCGCGACTCGAGGGGTTAACGTCGCCGAAGGCAGCAGGGGCTGGTAAATCACGGACCTTCCGAGAAGCTGCTCGTCCTCGCGTATCAGCCGATGATCAATAGAAGGCGGCGGGGGGTGGCTGGCGAAACCGTCGGGTATAACGCCGGCAAATCCGTCGTAAAAATCGAGAAGCAGCAAGAAATATCTTGCTTGGGGAAAAAGGTGGGAGCGATTTTCCAAACAATCTTGGTGTGGCCAAGAGACGCGGGATACGAGAGAGAAAAATAGAGAGGTAGAGGGGAATGACGCGAGCGAAGGAGAGAGTTGATTCTCGAGAGGGTGGAATGGAATGTTAGGGGTCCATGTGACGCGCAATTTCGGTGTCGGCGGGTCCAGGTGGACAGGGGGTTGGTTGCTGGTGGAGTGGTGCTCGCCGGGGTGGATCAGTAGGTACGACCCTGGGCGTTGGGACGTTGCCCCCACCGCCGGTGATGCCGGGCGTCTGTCGCCATGGCAACAGCCGCGTTGCACCCATCGCGCGGTGACGTACACACTGCCAAGAGGAAGCGAGGGAACGAGGAAGCGAGCTTGCGAGCGGGCAAACGAGCAAGGGAACGAACAAGTCGGGCCGAGCCGGACCGAGCCGGGCCGAGGCGACCCGAAGAGACCAGCCGTCGCGTCGCGTCCCGTGGAGTCGCGTCGCGCGTCGGGTCGCCGCGTGCCCATGGACATGCACAAAACCCGTGCCGACTCGAACCGAGCAGAGCCGAGAGGAGCCGGTACACGCCGTCGAAGGAATCAGGTGTTCCGTGCACACAACAAGCCACCCGGTAGCATCGCCCTCGCGCGACAACCTCGTACCGTCTCGAGCCCTCGCACAGCCCGACAGCCCCGCGAGGAACAACCCCTTCCCGTTCGTCGTCCGACTCCCATACCAATTAGCGCAGCTAATTCGTTTAATTGACGACAAATTCTGATCGTCTTCGACCAATCGTTTCAACGAGTTCTCTCAACCGGTCTATGGGGCACCTTCTTGACTTGGCCGACAGCGTTGGACTAGAATTTTAACATTCGCGAGACAGGCGATGCCTTATCGGGCTTGCTGTCTTTCTCCTTCATGTTAATGTCCGTTCCCTAGCCACCTTATTCTCTGTTTTTCGAAAAAATACGTTTCAAATATGTACACAACTGTAATGACTGCTGATCAGTTCGTGTGTCGGTTATAGAGTGGCAGTCGGAATTTAGAAACTGCCTCCTGGCTTAGATTGGTTTCAAAGGAAGGGGTGGATTCGGTAAAGAGAGGATCGAATCTGTATGAACACTGCCATACGAATCACACCCTCGTTTTCACTCGGGCTACACTCATTTCGACATGGAATCTCGATCGAAACCTATATTTATAAAGGATCATCTCCAACCCAGAAATTCAGTAAATTCTGAAACTTTGGACATACAGAGAATATATAGGTATCTGCTAAGCGATATTTTTTCTTGCGTAAATTCACTTTAAGTAGAGGAAATTAACTCTCAAATATTGAGCTATTTTTTATTTTATTGCTATAATTTGCACAATGTACAAAATTGAAAGAAAATTTTCAAACAAAAGTCGCTTCTCTGATGCAAATATGTCGCGCCGTATACGGAAAACGTTGATTATTTGTTTACAATGTTTTTCAATGTTTTCAACAATTAACAAACCATATCATATGCCCGAAGGTTCAGAATTTTTCGAATTTTCGGGTTGGGGATGCTCCGTCGAAATTGAAACAGAACCAACAGCTGTTGCAGGCCACAACTCATCGAACTACCAACTGATATTCTTCAACAGCAGATACAGTAGCAAAAACGAATTCGGAGGAAAGTCAGACAGCCACGACTTTTCGAGAGGCTCGGTCACAATAGGAGGATTCCGTGGGGGTAGCAACGATTGCCGAGGGATCCGGGTGTCGTGTACACATGTTTGTCCTAAAGAATCGATTTTGAAAATCCGAGCACGCTCTGGCAGCTCCTGGCCCGACTAACGAGGGGTTGCGCGCGAAAGGGAGCCGAGCAAGCGACCAGGCGAGCAGGCGAGCAGGCTGGCAGCAAGCAGGCTGGCAGCAAGCAGGCAGGCAAGCAGCGACTTTAACGAGTGCTCGCCGGGTGGAACCGGCCTCGGAACGCAAGGGGTTGAAGAGAGCATAAACAGAGAGTAAAGTCCTGGAATATTATACTTGTTCCCGTATCGCTCGTCCTTCCGGCGGTATAGAGCGGTGCGTTGAAATTCGTGTTCCGGCGCCGGAAGCATTGCCGGTCGGTGACGGCGTTTCCTGGCGTTTAAGGGGATTTAAATCCGATTACTCGCGGGATCCCAGGGTATAAAGTGACTGTAAAATGGGGATTGGCGTGCAGGACGCTCCCCGCGACGCGACGCGACGCGGACTCGCCGCGACGTCGAAAATACCAGAAGGAAAGCGTATCGATTGATCCGGTAAGCCGGGGGAGACGCCGGATTTCCTTTGTTTTCGCGGAGGCAAACAGACCCCCCCGGCGAACGCAGCTAGAGAACGTGAAAGAGAGAGGGACAGAGCGAGAGATCTGTTTTGGTAGCGGTGTATCGATTATTGACACTCCGCTCGAACTCGCGGACGGCAGAGAGAAGCGGTTCTGCTTGGTCTATATATTGTTCTTTCGGTGCTCCGGTGTCCAATCGATAAGCGAACGAGCGAGCAGGCGACGTAAAATACGCGCCGCGGAATCTTCTCTCCGTTTCTGATCATCGGGATCCTTCGGATTTCTCAGGAGGAACCACCGGTCCGTGCGACGACGCCGGCTTTTTATATGATTCAGCTTTCTCTAATTTTATCAGGCGTAGAAGTCGTGTTGGGAGTTCGGAGAATTCTACGTCATGAGAACGGAGGACCTTCGAACCGGCTGGCCCGCCAACAAGGCTGCGCGTTTAATAAGAATCGGCTCGTTATCCTACGGCTCGGCCAACTGCCCGTCGCTGTTGCTGCTGCTTCAGCCGCCCGTAAAAAATCATTTGCATAATACAGATATCGAGCGGCACAATTGCCTGCCTCCCTTCTTTCTTTCTTGCGGCGAGCACCAGGAGGTTGCTGCTCGTTACAAATTGAAACGGTGGCTCACCGTCAGACGCGTCTCCATTTTCCACTCCGTAGAATCCGATCAATTTTAGGCTACGCAGTCGATACAACTGCGTTCATGGGATAATTAACACTGTCAATAACCATTTCGATTCATGTCACTTCATATACTTGCTAGATATTTCCATATTTGACAATCCGCAATTTTTTACGACAATCCACCGAATTTTTCTGCCTCATTATTATGGGTCTCGATAACTCTAAACTAATCCTTCGAATAAGCTTCTCATTTTGGCTAACATTTATACTAACGGCATTAACCTAGGCATTGAACATTTTAATAAATTTAGATATCAACTGTTTAATGTTATCAGAAGCTAGAACGTTCAGATTTTGTTTGTTTTATATATCGTAATCACATTGATCGCATTTTCACTAATTTTTGTTATTATTTTATGAGCATTACCACTATTATTAACATTATTATCATTATTATTATTATTATTATTATTATTATTATTATTATTATTATTATTATGAAGCCTTGAAGAAAAATTAAAAGGACATTATTATTTATGTGTACTAAATGGTGTATTCGTGTAAATGAATAAATTCAAACTTCAAATCTTCGGATAAAACTTTTTTAGAACGAAATTTACCGATGTCACGTCGATAGAAAAATTGTTCAAAACGTTCTTCTCCAGAGAACAACAAATAGAAACGATTAGTCATGAACAGGCAGCTTGTGAATAAAGAATTTCTTCCAAAGGACGAGAACAATCTCGTGGGTGACGAAAACCAAGGTAATCCACCGAAAACCAGACCCAGGCGCTGGATAGAGTGACCGCCGTCGGGAGAGCGGAAGACGCAGCTTTCGATCACAAACGTTCGCGGCAAGAGAAGGAGTTTTTCGACGCAGAAGGTTTCATAAGAACGAGGATAATACGGAGGGGGTCGGAATGGGAGGTGGAACGAGTTTCGGACTAATCAAGAGAGACTGGTCTGACCGTTTGCTCCAATACTAAGGACAAAGAAACCAGTTCGATCCGCGACTGGCTCTGTGTTAGCCACGGTCAGGAAGCCTGTACGGGAATACCTGACCTGAAATAAGCTCGATATCTGCCGGATTGGATATCTGGGAGGCCGAGTCGGAGTAGGTACGAAGAGGCTGCTGCGTATGAAAATCCCTTGCAAAAAGGAAAGGGGGGAGCGTGCACGCGAAATTACAGGGGATACCGATCGGCTGCGATAAATGTTTCATGAGCGAGAGAATCGAGCTGCGCTCCAACGGCCGCGATCGCTTCTCGGCGCTAACGCTTAGCTTTCTTTCGGGAAGAAATTAACGCGTTCGATTCGACCGGCTTGCCCTTCGAGAGAAAGACCAGGAGATGGAGGGGAGAGAGAGAGAGAGAGAGAGAGAGAGAGAGAGAGAGAGAGATTATGTAACGATCAGCCATCGGCGACGACCACTCTCGGAGCGCATATCGATCAGGCTGCGCTTAATTTCGCGTTCCGAGAAGAAACGGCCGAGAGGTCTAGAGGAGGTCTAGAGGAGGTCCGGAGGAGGTCCAGGATATTTCAGGGGGTTTAAAGGGCTCCGAAGGGACGTCTGACCAGCAGGTCTCTGCGAACCGCTCTCCAGGCCCGATTAAAGCCCGGCTTTATGCACGGTCCGGTTGACCTCGGTTACCTAACCGGTCGCAAGCGTCCAGGAACAAAAGGCTGCGTATAATCCTCCGTTTCGGAGCAACAATTAACCGTAGCATCGACAACCTCGAATTGCACATAGAAAACCGAACTTGTCGAATTTTTAACAAGTTAGTTGTTTATTTTTCTTGTTATGACAAGTATATACAGCCGTTCTTTGTTAGAATGTCTTATATACTGATGTGCCACTTTTTAGGATATTTGAAAATATTTGCAGCATCGCTAATGTTTTATAACAGTAGCCAGATTGTGATAATAGATGCTTGATTAAATAAGTAAATCTATAAATTTCTCATAGGATCATTATTATAACATCGGCAATTGTTAACGAAGAAATTATAAACCAGTCATTTTTGATCTATTTGGTAGTTCTAGTGTTAAACGGAACTGGAATATTCTACATCTCCGCCGTATAGAGTTTCAAATATAATTTTATTTATTTGTTTCAACTTATTTAATAATGATCTTGTTACTTTAAATCTAACATAACTTTATGCCGTTTAAAAAATTTGCTGTTAATCACAATTTTAAAACTAAAGTAAAAACTAAAATATTAAATGACATAAACCGGACAAATAAAAAAGTATGAATAACTATTATGAAAGATGCATAGTGTCTGCATTACGTTGTAATACTCGTCGTAGCTTACTTTTTCTGACACATTCTAGGTACACCGTTTTCAAAGAGGTCGCAACAACTAACTGGTTAACCCCTTGCCGTACTTTAACGAGACAGACTCGTGGTGAAGATTTCTAGTAATAAGCTGTCGAGTATGAATTTTGTTCTGTTTGTTTAACATCAGAACTACCGAGCCCTGAATGCAACTAATGCATATTAATTTACAATAATCAAAAGATTGCATTTATTTAAACCTCGTACGGTTTCTATTATAATATATATTTGATTAAATGAGTTTATCTAAAAGTTTTTTGTAGACACATTTCTCTAATATCGCAAATTGTTAAAGCAAAAATTGGAAACCAGTTATTTTGATTAGTTTGTTAGTTCTAGTGTTAAGTCGTAATGAAATTCTATTCTACCGCCACTAATATTTAACTTCTTAACTGCGGTCCACGCATATATACGTCGTATGAAAATAGCCATTTTATATTTTACGCTTATTTAAGCTAAAATGCTTGTAAAGCATATTCATAAATTTCGCACATTTTATAATAATTCTCTATCAATTTGTGTGATCAATATAAAGCAGACAAAATTGATCATCAAGACAGATCGTCACAGCCGAGTGGCTTAACATTCGAGTAAATCTCTTCTACGGGATTATTACAATAAAGAAAATCAAACCATTGTAATTGTAAAGGAAATGATACGGCAAGGAGTTTACAACGTACTCGTGCACCGAAATTGAAACGGTACACTTCCGAACACGCGTGTGCTCGACGAACCGATACCGTGAACGCTTCCGTGGTCCCCTAATCAATGAAAAGTCACGGATTCGCCGCGCTTACCGGTGAATTGCCGAACCCGATTAACCCCGTTCACAGGATAATCCCTGCGACTCGAGCTCCAGTCCAAATATTCCCCGGCCCTATTGTCCTTGATACGCGTCGGCACGCTCGATAACGTTGCGCTAATGTATACCCAGCCCGATTGTTCAATGAGCCGCGCGCGTTTCCGCGACGTTCCTCGATCCGCGAGACGACCGGCTTTGTTGAAAGTAAGACGCGTTCGAGACGCAACTGGACCGTGCATACGTCGCGAACGTGTGCTACACACGTTGTCCGGGTGATGGAGATCAGACAAGAAAATAGGAGCGACACGTGTGGAACACGGAGTATTTATACGGCGCTCCGTTTCTGGAGCCAATGCAACTCTGCGGCAACCTCTGTCGACCTCTTTACATGATTCTCTATTTTTCTTGAAATATTAACACTGCGTTCGCTATGCCAGAATCACCGTTGCAAACAGTTGGAAAGGTCGCGAATATGTATCAGTGGAGTATCAGGTAGAGTCAGAAACGACTCTGACAGAAGATGCGCTCAATAGTCAGATGGTTGAAAATGGTCAAAGATACATAGTGCTATGCAAAAAAGATCAGCTTTTTATGGAATATAATATTTCTCCGAACTTTTATTATTGTTCTTTGTTCTCCTCAAAGTACTCGTTAACTTTTGTTTCAAAAATTTTTTTGTCAATTACGGGATCAAAACTAACTCGCCGACAGCTCTTCTTGTGGTTGATTTTCGGCATTTAACTTGTTAAACCGAAGATACCATAAACGGTGCTGACATATGGTGCGCGCGATCGTTTCCGGCCGTTTCTACTTTCCGGTTTCAAGAACTGTAGACGGTTTCGACTCTATGAAGTTGGAGGCTCGCGAGATGAAATTTCAATCTAGCTTGCCGGGCTTATATTCGAGAAGAGATCATCCCGCTCGCTGTTGCACCACGATCGTGAAGCGACACGTCAGGCAGTAGAATAAATGATCAAGTTTGTCAGAAATGAACTAGAGAGATGATTCTTATTTAAATTTAACTTGAAGTGTTCTAGAATAAGGGAAAATTATAGAAAATGTTGTATCAACAATTTTCAACATTGCAAATTGTGTTAAATTCGATATTTTCCATATATTGGAAAGAGAAACTGGATATTATAAATACACATGCAGGGTGCATTATAATTCTTAAAAGTTTGGAATTTCTAACATTAAGGTTCGAGTGATTACATTCTAAAGCTATTTAAAAAGAGTAAGATCAATTAAATCGTTTTTTCTCCAATTCTGGAGTATTATACAAATTTTGTTGGCAGATTTAAATTCGAGGTGACAGGATCTGTAGGAAATAATATATAATAAGTCAAGAAAAAATCATGTCATAATGGATAAATCAAAATTCTACCAAAAAATATCGAATTTATCTATAACCCTTATCCTAGAACATTAAGTTTCATATAAACAAAAATCATCCCTCTATCACGTTTCTACCGAAAGTTCTACGGATTTTGATGCAACTTGCTCATTTAACCCCTCCATGCGCCAGTACTACTTCCAGACCTCTCTCCTCTCCTCTTCTCTCTGTCACTCTCTTTCTATCTCTCTCTCTTTCGGAGGAGCTGGAAGACTCGCGCCGTAAAATTCCGGGAACACGTAGAACTGTACCTGATGTGCTCCATGTTGAATCCCGCCACATCTGGTGGTCGCCCAGGTGAAGTATCCCACCGCCTTTTACACCCCCTTCGTCCTTGGAGCCGCCCTCGTCCACGCCCCAAAGCTTTTTTGCTGAGGGAGCGATCTGAAACAATAGAAGAAAATGGGTGGTGAGTACTCGGTGGGTCGGAGAACACGCATTTTCAGAGGAGCAATCGGATCGCGCCGACACGAAGCCCCCAAGAGCACACGCGCGTCCGCTGCCCGGCCGAGCGCCGAAAGATACCGCGGCGAGTCTACGAGCAGCGATCCCATTAATTACGCTAACGAGCCGCAGATCCGCTCGGAATTAGCGTATCTTGCGTGCGCGGCCGATCATCGAACTCGATACCGCTGCGTATTACCGGCGGACCGCTAAGAATTGTTAATGTCTCAGTCTATAAATAAAATTCAATTGAATTTCGCCCGACCATTTCGCCGCGATCGGGACACTGCACCAGCGGCTGCAGTCTATTTTTCCAAGAGAGAGAGCCCCGAAGGTAAACCGACGATCGCAACAGCTATTTGCCCCACTCTACGACGACTCTATAGGCACGCCACGTGTGCAGGATAGCAGACTGCATCGTCTCTTTTTCTTCAAGAAACACTCGAAATTTCGCGAAGAAAAATCAATCCGTCAATGAAAGGGAGTCCTCCGATGTTCTAAGGGAGGGTAACCCTCTCAACATCGGCTGCCAAACGGATTTAAAAGAAAATTTTCTAAATGTGCGTATTTATTGCATTTTTTACAACAAATTCAAATATATGACGATTTCAACTCAAAATCTTTAATTTTGTAAACATGTCACCAAGTGATCTGTTCCATAATTTCACAATTGTATTTGTTTTTATAATCAATACAATTGGAATTTTGAATTTTGGTATTTGAAGTTTTAAGCATATCGGTATTATTATCTCGGTAAAATTAATCTAACATTTTTGAAAATACTTCTACCCATTCTTACTGTTCCCAACGTAACAGTAATTGATTTCATTCGACTGCCGAATATTATGTAATTAAGTGAATGATTTAAATGGCTGCGGGTTAGAATTGACGTGGTCACCGCTTCGGGAGTTTTAATAGTCACATTTGGTTGATCTTGTCCGACAGTCAAGAAAGGCCGCGTACGCTCGGTGTAGGATGATATCGATCGAAAGACTTTTAGCGAATTAATAATTAAATATTTGACGATCCACTTTGCAGCGGGGATATTTGAAACACTCTCGCGTCCCGAATCTGCCAGATAGGCTCCCAAAGTTGGGCTTGCCTCCGAGCTTATCCGGCAGACTCTATCTTAAACGTGATTGGAATTCACAGCGGTGTCTTGCGCCCGACCCCACGGTGTCTCGAGTTTTCGTTTCGCTATCGAATACCTTTCGTTCAGGCAGTTTACTGCCACTCGCAAACGAATACCTCCGATTCTCCCTTGTCAATAAATATCGCGTAGAACCTGCTCGAAGAAGCTCGCGTGATCGCATTCATATTGATTTGACGGAAAATAGTGCTTTGTTTTCACATAAGCGATTTCCGAAAGGCTGCATCTACGTCCGACGTACGCGGCTATCGGTCGTCTGCTTCAGAAGCAGTCTAAACGCAAACACGTTGCAGTTAATTTCAACGTTTACGTATTAAAATGCCCAAAGCATTATTGCCACTAACAGTTCAATGTCTACAACAACAGATTTTACTCCGCATTTTGAATACAAAATTTAAAATCTTTAACAATAAAAGCCGTATGTTCATATTAGTCTATGAAAGTAACAGTAATAGGACATTTATTCCCATTTTGAATGAGTTATACTGCAATATTTGCAGTAAGTAACACGTATATTGAATGAATATCTCGTAAATATATTTTTACAATTTAAATAATCGTAAATTACAAAACCCGTCATTTGATATTCCTTGTTTTCCCTTTCGTTAAAACTCTCAACACAACTTCTTCTTCATCATCTTTCTCGCTTTTTAACCTCTTAGGCACGGCTGGATTTTGCGCAAATAAAGTCTTTCATAACTAAATTACCATTTTTCTTAATATAAATTTTTTTCCATATAGCTATATATAGTATTAATTACATATATTCTTTTCTGAGTGTAATGTATATACACGCACTTTCACTTTAATCAGTAAAGCACGCAACATTCACGAAAGCCATTATAGTGGCGCGCCGTGCCTAAGAGGTTAACGGTAGCAAACACATTTTATTGTGTTCCTGCTCTCTACACTCACCGTTCTACCTGATAAGACGAAGAACCGTAAATACAGCGTACACAAATCATGTACGAAGTCTGGTCGCATGCGTTCGAACGTCATAACTAGTCGCAAGTGACGGGGGGGGGCATGTACATTCAGAGCTGTTTACGTTCGACAATTGCAGTACATTCTATCTTTGCCCATGATTTCCAAAGCTCCGTTGCTACGTTATTTTTCTGAAAGTAAATGAGTGGCAGTGGTGGTGACCTGAACGCTCCCGCTGTTCCCGACCTCACCTAACTCTGGAGGTCAGTGACGTAACGGCGAGTCTCGGGTGGGGATGGAGAGAAGCGTGTAGACTGCACAGAGATTGCGGGTTCCTAGATGCAGGTATACTACTGCACGCGCGACGATGACAGTGCAAGCCCGAGAGTCTCGGTGCATTCTCGTCCGCATTGTCGGTCCAGTCTGTTGCGGATCGTTAAGCGGAAGTATACCGACTCGATTATACACGGACAGTGTCTGTGGCTCGTTCGAGTCCCTTCTCTTCATCGGGCGCTATTCAGCGGAGAAGTCCGAATTGCGCGGATCCCGCAAGAAAGGGTCAAATTTATTCTAGAGTAGCGGCGCCGGTTACTGTGAGATGACCAATTGCTATGTCTCTGCTTTGCTTTCTCATAAACAGTTAACTTTACATTTAACGAATCAGACATTTCTTTTTGTATTCGAAAATAAACAAAATAAGAGAATAAAGAAAGTAACAGTGCCTTATTCGATAATTATAACGTTAATTATGCCGAACAAGTTCGATTTATTTATTTCATATTACTTTGTCAAAGTATTCGAATAAGTTGAATAATTTAGGGCGAATGAGAAATTATTTCAATATATAGAAGGACTAATGCATGGCGAATAAAGTATTAGTCAAATAATACATTCGACTAAACGGAATTATTTTGGATAATTATCCTAGACAAACATTTATTCGAAATAAAACTAAGGATGGTACAAGATTAAGAAATACTAAGGTTTGTAAATAAATCCTATCCTATCCTATGCTATAGATTTCAATATAATACTTGAAACGAGAATCGTGGTAACAACGTCGCATAGCGAAGGCTCGATAGAACGACTCATTGACTGTAAACAGATTGAGCGTTTCAAGGTGTTCGACGGTCTATTTATTGGTCTTTCAACGAGGACAAAGTGTCCTGTAAAAAAGGATAAGAAGACGTCAATGGAAAACGTGCTTGGAAACATCCTTTGCTCAACCGTGTTCTACCATGAGCTATCAACGAATACCTGAGCTAGTCGGCTTTGTCGGACGCTCGTTATGGTAACAATAATTGGCCTAGAAAAATATTGCTGCCCACTGTGTCCTAGGATCCATCATAAAGAGATTCGTACCGGGCCTGCGTCAAAATTATGAAATATGTCCCCATGCTAAGAGGGACGGACTTTCCCGCGGCAAGGTAGCGACCCGATCGTAACAATCCGAATAATGCCCAAAAAAACGAAAAATAGGGCAATTGCTCAGTCAGTACAAAGTAACGGGCTCGAATAACCTGGAGGCTAATTAAAGGATTAACTTATTAACGGCTCAGTCTTTCGCCTTCCACTTGCTCACTTCGGTGTCGACGCATGTAAGGTAGACGACACGGAGCTACGGTGTCTCGTTGCATAGATAATTGCAGGTATGGTTCACCCTTTCAAGCTAGACCCGATGAAACTCGACGGAGACCAATGGAACAGTGAATTATTGAGAGGCCCGCGGCCAATCGCGCGCCGCTACGTCCATGCGCGTTAGGCGGCCCGACAATTGCTCGATTTACGCTCGCCGCGTGTCTACCAGGAACGGGCAAGTCTCGAAGCATGTTTCACAATGCGACCAACAACCGTGTCGCTGTGCTGACGGCACCGGCCGACTCTAGCCACCCCATAGAACCCCGTTCCCGATTCGAACTATTTAAATGGTTGGGTCACTTACTTATTCATTTTTATTTTATTTTGAAACCTTAAAAAGATCGACTTTTTGGCTGGATCTTAAATAGTAGTTTCAGGCCTTAAAAATAAGATGCTAAAGGTCCTAGCAATTAACGGTCGAAGAGTAGTACTTGCAGGGAGAGTAGATTTCCTTCGACGCCCTTTGCTTCCTTTTCGTAAGAAAAAGTAAAATCAGCAATTGTAACTGTTCTTTGGAATATGTACCATAACGACTTTCAACCAGATTTTATATTATTACATTTATGCTGTATAGTGCAAAATTGTCAAAATTACAGTATCTTCGGGCTCACTAAATTTAATTCTTTAGGGAGAAGACAACCCTGAGGCTTTAAGAAATAAGTATAATCTAGGAATTTCTTTTATAGGTGGCCACTAAATAATATATTTGATCGTCCAAAGAAAATATAAATGAAGTCTCAGTTTCATTTTCTAATTTGTTAAAAGTAAAAATTGTACTAAATAGCGAAGTTGTACGTTGTTTCCGATACCTATTCCCGCAGGACATTGATCGCTGGTTATCACCGTTGGCAAGTACGGAACATCTGAATCAAAAAACATTGTTTATTCGTAAACTAAGAATTATTCCCTAAAATCTGGCACACGTGTTTTCAAAAATGTTAGCAATCGTAAAAATGCTCGTAGTTCGAAGAAAAAAAAAAACACCTGTTTTTATCCCTAAGGATTGACTTAAAATGATTACGAAAAAATCAAACATCTGTTACATGAAAAAACCATAATCTACGTAAAGTCCTCTATGGAGGCTATCTCCGTAATATTTGAAGAAAACCATATGTATACTTCCGGAGAATTCGTAACGTTCAGGCTCAAGAATGCAGCTCCGAGAAAAGTGTAAAAGAAATTTCAAGATAGCTTTTCCCTCTGACAAAGTAAAATTTTTGAAATTTCACCTTCGGCTATAGATGTTCGATTTTTGAAGTAACGCTTTGACACGAGATTCTAAATCCTTGAAACTTTCAGAAATTTAGAACGAATTAATACTTTGAACCGTTAAGGTTAGGATGTAACCCTTAATCGACTGTTTGAGACGAGACTCCACGGTTGCGAACCTCCGTGACTCATTCGACCGCGGCAAAAGAGACGGGGGACAGAAGACGAAAGGCGGGAGATACGAGAAGACTAGAGGCAAAAGGCGCTAGCCGGAGGGTGTAAAGAGAGAAAGAGGAAGCGATCGCCGGGCCAGCAATTTTACGTTTCCATCGGGCAAGAGGCAGAGAGAGGTCTCCTCGAGCGCACGCGATATTTATATTTTATTGATCATGCGAACGATATCACGTACAATAGCACGTGCGTCATGCGCTGAGTAGGTGTACCCAGGTCCGACACACATCAAGCGGCGACGTGTCGAACACGAGTACAAGCTGTTTATCGCTCGCGGGCACCGTCGACGAACCAACGACGTTTAATTGTGTCTCGCACACCGCACTGTATCGTGAGCGGTCATCCTATGCAACAAATTCCCTCCCCGCTTATCGGCGCCATGCTCGAAACCAACGAATACGATAAGACCGTTTCCTTGGCACAGATCCCGCTAACAAATTTCTTGGTCGAACTTGGAAAAATCAGATCGACTCTGTCACGCAAGACGATTCGATCTCCGACGTCAAAAATCAGTCGAGCAAGGCGGCTCACCGGAAATTAGAAGACGCGCAACTATTCCCGGACTCGATCGTTTCAATTTTTTTTAACCCACATCTTGTCTGTAGCGACGGACTCTGATCATTTTGGCGAAGAAATGATATCGAGCCGGACACATGATGGAGATCTCGAACGAAATCTTTTTTAAGGGTCCAAACACGCCATGCATTTATGTAAAATATTATGGTTTATGTTTTACTAAAATGGTTGCTATTTTTTAAAAAATCTAAATTTTTACTATGTAACGTATCAAAAATATAAGTTTTATTTCACATAATTGAAATCATTTATTTTTTTTAAATATTAACCCTTTACAGTCGCAACCATTTTAGCTCAAAATTCAAAATACATTATCTAACCTATAGAACAGGGGTGGCCAAGCTCCTTGATAGTCCGTAGTTCTAAGAACCGCATGCGGCTCGCGAGCCGCAGTTTGGCCTCCCCTGCTATAGAACTTCCATTTTATATAACTTGTTGCATTGTATGCACATGAAATCGAATTTTGTTTACCCATGTAACAATTACACTTTTAACAGTTTTTTAAATATAAACAAAAACCCGACAATATCATAATTATTTGAAAACATGATATAATTTTTAGCGATGTCTTAGAGTTACCGCTCGATCGCAAAGGGTTATTATGCACCGTAAGACAAAATATTTTTTATTTCATTCAGATAAAAGATATACGTAGAAGTCGCAACGGTTACCGCTGAGATACTTATCGGTGAAAGGCCTTCATAAAACCACATTTTCATGATTTGTTTCTCGATATGCTTTTCTTTTTAAATTACAGACTATATAAATGAAACTGCCGCATTAAATATACAGATTGTCTAGAAAGATTGAAAATAAACTTATACTATGTATCACTATGTATGAAGTTTATTAACCAACTTGCGCTACGATGTAACTTTCGGTAGCCGTGCTGCGCTCTACAATGTAATATGCAGTAAGGCGTTACATTGGCTGTTAGCTCGAATAATGAACGATCCAACCGTTAGCCGACGTGACGGACACGTCGTTTTTGTTTCTGCGACAAATGCCTATCGACGTGGTATACATGTCGGTGGAGGGTTTTGCAACAAAAGCATTTCGATGTGCGTGGCACGTCTTTATAGCGTAAATGGTTAAAAAGATATAAGCGTTCACAATGTGTTTAAACTTTCAAAATATATATAAGCGTTGTTTCATAAGTATACGATAAAAAGAAAAGATCAATTTTGGAAATGTACTCAAAATGTATTTAGTATTATTTCCAATACAAATGGAATATTTGAAAGCATTCGACGATCACTAATTCGATGGATAAAAGCCTGCTTCTTGCCGTGGAACAAACTTTCAAACGTTCCCTATAAGTGATAAATCATAAACATCTTTAGATGCTTATATCTTTTCAACAAAACATGTTCGAATAAAGCGTATATGAACCTTTTCAATCTATTTTACCTTAGTAACACACTACATAAATACATTTCCAATCTTTCAGGACACCCTGTATACACCCATCGAAAATGTGACTTGCCACGGTGTTTCTAACCTTACTTAATTTCATAGTGGAATTAGGAATGTCGGACGACCTCAACAATCCAAATAGTCAAACTTGCGAGTCATTATTGGTCCACTGAACGGGAAATGTGTCTTCAGCTTGCTCCGATAGAGAGAGAAAAAGAGAGAACGAGGGAGAGAGGGAAGTATTTCTAGGTTGTATCGCAGACGAGGCTCGTTCGTCTTTTCACCTAGATCGACAAATCGGTAGATAAAAGGGAACCAAGAAAAAATCGAACGAGTCGCGCGGGTTTAGAAACCGGTTAGAAATCCCACGGGTGAAAACACCGGCTGAAAGAGCGTGGTTGGGCTTCGTGTGCGGCGATTCGCGTGTCAAGTTGGAAAGCGAATCTTCGTTTACATCGTTCTACGGGCACGGGTCTTCTTTCTTTCCTTCATTCCTTTCCTTTCCTTCCACATACGTTTCGCCGATTCTTTCCGTATTTTCCTCGCCGCTCCTCCCACTTTTCTCTCTCGAGAGGCGTCTCGTGTCGTTCGCGGGGAAGAGAATACGAGCTTCGTACGTTGCTTTCGCCGAAGGAATTTTTGTAAATTCCGGTGACCGGAGGATGATCGTAATAAGAATAACGTCTGGCCGTTACGTAACGAGCCGAGGAAACTGAAACGGGTTTTGCACCGTTTGTACTCGACCAACCCTGCCTGCCTACTGTTGCTCCGTCTCTCGTCGTCGCTCTCGCGTCGCAACGCTACCCACTCTGGGCTCTCCGCGAGCAACGAGGACGAGCCGCGTTTCCGTTCTCGGAATCGACGTGAAACGAAAGGTTTCCACTTGCCTCGCGCTAATGCACCACGAACGGTAGACGATACCTTTGCGTAGCGGCGCGTTGCTTTCGGCCACCCGATAGACGAAATTTCCTGGTCGATATTCATTCGTCACTGGACGAACGAGAATTACGATGTATTCGAACGGCAGGATAAGGGTCCATTCGGACCCGCAATATAAACATTATTATTTGCATATCGCATTTACGACAACTCATTTTTAACCCCTTGCCTAACAATTTATTTTCAAAGAAACGCAAGAAATGATCACAAACTAAAACGAAAATATTTCTGCTTTTATTTAACATATTTATATGTACATAGACGTTATTCCATATGTGATAGAACAGATTAACGAAGTAATGCTGAAATTGATATAAAAATTGAAAAATATCCTTCTTAAGGGATCATTCTCACTCAAATATCTCTAAAAAATCGATTTTCGTGTTCCGATTGTTTCTGAAAGTATCATATTTCGAGAATATTTTTGTTTCACTGCAATCGGATGATATTTGATGAAGATATAGTCGTTCAATTATCCAAGCGTTCTTTTAGAAATTCTTTGATTTTAATAAGTATTGATTTTAAGAATATCTATAGTTTACGGCGCAGATGAATATAAACCTTTTTGGCGAAAAAAGTTTATATTGCTCACTGGCCATTACAAATTTTGTAAGGAAGAAAATAGCCCATTACGAACGGACCCAAGGCAATCAGAAAATGTTCCCTGGATGGGCTTTCCTCGATGAAAAGACCGGTTAGGGTGGCTCGCGAACAGATGCGCCCAGGTGTTGTTGGCGTCGGGGACTTTCCAGAGTCTTAGTCTAAAATAATTTGTTTCGGCTTAACTAAGCTCCCCACAATAAAGTGACAGACAGCCGCAATAGGCAAAAAGCAGTAAATAAATATTTTGGAAGATAGTACTTCAACAGAAGACGAATAAGGCAAAGAATCGATGATCATATGCGAATGAACAATAAATATTTAAGAGTAAACATAAAGTTGAATTTTAAACCCGTTTTTCTCATATCTACATTTTCAATATCGGTGGTCAAGGATATCATGAAAAGTAATGCTGTATCGATTTGGGCGAAATTTCCGCAGCCTTGTTTGTAAACAAAAAACTTGAACGAATAATTTTTTTCTATTGAGTAGTTTTGTATAACTTAAAAACCTAGATATTTCTTATCAAAAATAAAAATGTTCACCTTGAACGCCTGTTTTTTTTTTTTGTAAAAAATCAACCAGACCACCGCAAACTATGTTATTTTGAAAAGCTCTCAGGAAAAATGCCATAATTTGTTTGCCATTATGCATTTGTGGCATTGACCACTTGCGCTATAAAGCCGCGCCACGCGCGTCGGGATGCTTTTGTTCCAAAACCGCCAGCGACAAATATACCACGTCGATAAGCATTTGTCGCAGAAACAAAAACGACGTGTCCGTCACGTCGGCTAACAGTTGGATCGTTCATTATTCGAGCTTACAGTCAATGGTAACGCCTTACTTCATGTTACATTGCAGAGCGCGGCACGGCTACCGAAAGTTAAATCGTAGCTCACGTGGCTAAATGAATAGTTTTCATTTAAAATTGTACAGAGATGAAAATAATCTGTTTTAATTCAAAATCATTTAAAATACAAAAATTATTTTCTATTTAGTATCTGTTTCATGCAATCGAAGTAAGCAATTTTTGTTTTCTATGAAAACCCGCAGTCTAATAACGAAAGAATTTTAGATACTCGTTTAAAATTGTCTATATTGTCAGGAACTGATTCGGGAGCGGATCATCCCGCGATAGAGAAAGTGGCACAGTTCAGAAGCCAGCTCTTCAGGAGGCAGTATAATTAAAGAGAAATGATCTATTAAGTAATTATCTATTACGCTGATTGTATAGTATTTTGCTGGCAAACAAGCGGTGTAACGCTGTGTATTCAATTAATGAAACACGATTCGCAATTAAGACATACGCACTGCAATTTGTTCGCACGGCAAACATACTTTCACGGTTTTTTGGCTCCTATCGAAGAACTTTCCTTAATCCAAGTCGTAATATGGGTTACGCGACGACATGCTCGTACCTTGCGTAGAATTTATGCGTGCGAACTAATAATAAAAATGCGGGTTACGCAACTAATGGATGCACAAGACTTTGTACGGCTGAGAATCGAATGTGAAAGAAGCGGCGAAAATTTTCCATTTTTCATGCGCATTGTTCCATTTAACGACACGTCAACTCGTTGGAACGAATAATACAATCATTTTCTGGTCGTTTCGTTACCTAGAATAATTACTGTTCGCGATTCTAAATAAATTTAATTCCAAATCGATTGTGGAGCGCTGTTTCCTTATTCGACTGTCAATTTTATGAACGTATGAAAAGAAACTAGTATTTCCAAGTGAAATCGCTAGGAAAATGAAAACCGTTTAACCCTTTGCAAACGGAACCATTTCAAGTTGAAATCGAAAATTGTTCTCCTGATCTACAGATCAGGTAAATAACCATTTCCAATTTGCACATGCGAAATTGAACTTTGTAACTCGTGCAGCATTACATCTTGATCAGTCTTTTAAGTGTACACAAGTTTAATAATATTTTATATAACCTGGTGTATTTTATATATATGCAATTAAATATTGTAACTTGTACAGAAGTTACATTTGTAACAGTCGTTTAAGTCGAAAGAAATGTAATTGTATTCAAATTATTTTGAAACAATTATATAACAAATATATAACAATTTTAAGTGGTAAGTTGTAGCCTTAAGTCTGCTGCAAGGAATCAATAATCAGTCAACTTATTACTTGCAATCTATTGAAATTATTACAAACAAAATGCGACAACTAAATTGGTATCAATCTTCCGTAACAAATGTTGGAAATCTACATTGTCGTTTCCAATGTTTGCCGATAGAAAACGAGATTGGAAAAATACGATCGCTACCCTATCCCGTAAGTATCTTTGCTATCTCCCACCTACCCGGTAGCCGGGTGTCTCGCGTACCCGGTTCGAATCAATAGTCCTACCATATACACTCCGTTAATTTCCTTCGGATCGGCGCGACACGCGATGCACTCCGGGATTTGCTGCCCCCATCCTCGATAAAAAGGTTTCTGCATCGTGAAGACGCGGCTCGAGCCAGTCGAGAGGGTTAGATGCAATTCGTCGGCGATTCCCGCAGTTCGCAGTCAACGGGAACACCTTGTCTAACCTTACTGTTACAACGAGGTGTGAAACGAACCGTGGAACCATCAACTGGAATGGTACAACAAACTCGTTGCAATTAACTTCGAACCCGAACCAGCAATCAACATTTCATACGATTCTTTCTTCGCTGAATAAATGATACACACCAACTAGGCCACCTGAAAACCCTGACCAGATAAATTCGAGTCCTCGGTCGCGGTAGCATATCGTTACCCAATCGTTTGGCTCACAAAAAGTTTCTCAAGGTTTCTTCTGTTCAGCACACCCCCTTCAACTAATCTTCCCTATTGCCGTAAAAAATCCAAATGTCGTGTACATTATTTAAATATGAATCTTTGTTTTTATTGTTCTCATCTTTGTCTTGATCTTTTTCACTTTTTTATTTGAGTCTCATCAGTAAAAGTAATGAGAAAATTTAAAAAAATAGCATTTTAATCATTTTTAATGGTGCTATAGAGAGTTGACACTAAATTTACACAGCAGGTCAAAATGATCAGTTTCCCCTTTTTTACTTTTAAATTGCTGTGTCGTTGGCATAAAGACGAACAAAGACGAACTTCGCTAATACGTAGCATTCTCGTTATTATTGTTGCGTAACGTCGCACAGTGGACGAAACGAACGATCTAGATGGACAAAAATGAAAAAGCCGATACCCCAAAATTGTCATAAAACGGTTGCTAATAGTTTAAAGGGATACTATTGAATCAGAAGCATTAAAATATTATCCTAATATTAATTAATTACAAATATATATTATATATTACTTTTATTACTTATTTATTATATTTATTATTATTAAATATTAATTTCCCCATTAGAACAGTATTCATAGAGGCAAGATGTATATAAGGCAAATCCAAATGCTCTTGTGTTTTTATTTGGTGAATCTTCGTTAACCAGCGAACAGTTCTTTGTATTCGAATCTTACAAATTTTACTTGACCCAGTAATGGACAGATCTGTGCAAGTTAAAAATTTAATATTTTTCACCTACATTTTTAACAATACAAATATGAATTAGAGACAAATTAGAGACTTTTAACTTTTTATTTTATTTTCCTCACCTCTGTCCACCATGTGACATACGAAAATAGTTAGATAAATCTATTAGCTGCTTGAACATCTAATAGCTAGATTCATAACTTACTATAAAACTTTGTGATTTAATTTTCACGGAAACCTTACCACACTAGTTGGAAAGTATTAGGGAATAAAAGATGTCTGCTTTAATTGATAATATTGCTCGAAGTTCCGGATACATTATTCAACCTATATACAAAAAATAAAAAAATAAATTTTTACAACGTGTAAACGTTTTTCCCCATATAATTACAGGCTTCATAACATCCGTGTTTAAGATTTTTAAACTGTTGAAAACAGTTTTGTCTACCTAGATCGGCCATTTCGATCTCTGTGCATCGACGGTATATTGCCTCCCATTGGTAGTGTGTCTTTGTAAGCCGCGAGACCATAATTCCGGGGTTGGAAAGGGGGCACTTTGCGAAGGCTGAATGCACCGCGGTGCCGGATCAAGGATTCCGTCGGACGTTAGTTTTAATTAGTCTGCGGAGCCGGCGCGGCGAGTCCAAACTTGGCTATTGTAACTGACTCGGGGCTCGCGACTGCATATTGAACTTGATTCCATCCCTAACGAAAGGTTCCGTTCGGTAAGGTAAAGGTAAGGGAAAGGGTAAGGGTAAGGGTAAGGGTAAGGCTCGGTCAACCGGGGGCGATACGCCGCGAGTATCGACCGTGTCGCCGGCCAGCAGAGACGCTTTTGCACGTTCAGCCTAGGGAAGAGAGCGAGCGAGCGAGCGAGCGAGAGAGAGAGAGAGAGAGAGAGAGAGAGAGAGAGAGAGAGAGAGAGATAACGTAGGAGGACCGAAAACCGAGCCGAATCCAGAGAGACAGAGACGGAAAAAGAGAGGAGAGAAGAGCCTAACCCACCGTCGACTTTCTCGTTCCTGGAACGCGAACGAAGAGGGGACCTCGATATAATAATCCATTTCCACGGATTAACTGATGGGCACATCCTCGTGCATCCTGGATGCGCCGCCACGTTAACGAGCAACCCGCGTACTACGACGAATCAATTTAGAGAAAGTCTAGTCCCGTCTCGCGCCAGCTTGTCTACCTCCAGTCCTCTGCTTCTCCTGAATAACTAATGCCGAACCGAAAATATGGAATATTCCGTCACCGCATCGTGTCGGTAGGATAAGGCGGCGAGGTCGCCAGGGAGACGGCTAGCCGGAAGCTATTTAGCTTCCGTCGAATTTACGACTAGGTCGGAGGTTGCCGCGAGGCCTTGACGGAACGCGCGCGATCACGTCCTGGTCGTCGAACCGCGAGGAAAGGAGACGCGGAACGCTCCTTTCGTGTTCTCGCGGTCTCGTGCGATGTAACTCAGGAGTTAGGGGAGCAGGGTGGACAGCTGTTGCGACGGAGGAGGCTTTTAAGGTTTCTTATTTCGAATCGACAAGTGTGCTGGCTGCGACTTCGCGAGATGTTTATCTGTCGGAGATGGTATGTCAAGAATCGGAGACAGATGGTAATTTGAACAAGTTATCTCGAGCGACGTCACCAATCATTTATTTCGGTATTAATGTTGAGAAGGATACTATAGCAAAGCTGTTGAGAAGTCTTCCGATAGCTGAAGTGTTACTAAAACCTGCTTTTTCTTCCTAAACCTTTCCTAGTCAACGTTTCCAAAACAATATGTTGTCGAATCTCATCGCACACTCTATGGCTCTAACAATTGTATTGATCAGCTATTAGCAACGGCTAAAATAGACTTAGTAACTAAGTATAATAGATTTAGTAACTTTGTTGATTTTTTTTTGCCTGTTCTCTAACAGAACTCTACAGCTTATTTTACACGAACAAAAGGCAGATTGCCTGACGCTATTCTAGTTTCGATCAATTTAATAGAATCACGGATTCAAATATGACAGACAAGCCCCAAATGATGTCTAGCAACTCCAAGTTATGAAAATACTTTACGACCACATACTGCTTTCTTTAAGAACAAAGGTAATTATCGTAAGAGATCTAGCTCCGGAGTGGAGAAGGTAGAGATGTGTTTTGGTCATGTGCGTTATGTCATCTATTACATTCTATCAAATTGAGATAACAATTATGTTTCTTTAACTTCGGACGTTTGTGTATGTATCCTATTGTTATCTATTGTACTGAGCTCTGTTATCATTTGTTCACATTTCCTTACTTCCTCGTTCAGCAGTTATCACTAAATTGCGCATTTTATACATTTATAATAAAAATGTTTCAGTGGAACTTAAGATAGTACAAGATCATCGAAATATGTTGATGTGCTATTTTTAATTTATTACGATTATTACGACAGTTTTTATTTTACACAAGATGTTGCAGAGTCTAGTCATCACCTGACATTCTAATTTTGCAACATGTTTCGTCCTGTTAAAATATTGAAATAGATACACATCCATTCTTTGTTACGCGAGCCTGCGAGCTTGAACTTTATACAGGGCTGGGAAAAACTAGATTATCTCATGTAATACAGAATTTTACAAACAAACTTTCATTTGAGATGGTAGTTATGGATAATTATATTTGAAATGATATTTCCATATATAGCTACAACTTCAGAAACAGTTCATCTGTCAAATTCTGTATTACAGGAGGAGATAAGAAGATTTGTAGTCTATTTCCTATTGAAAGAACCGATTTTTCCGGCTCTGGTTTTATATATACAACAAAATACCCTCCGACCGTTACTTTTGGCTGGCAGTGTACACAGACTAGCCTGGCGTCGGCTGGTCGAGAATTAAAGGGACGAAGAAGAGATGCCGAAGATAGCTTTCTTCGGAGGATTAGCCTTGCGCATGGTGGGGAGGATCAGGGCTTAGAGTACTACTATCGGAGGAGACGTTAGCCCCGAAAGCAGGCCTTTTTGTTTTGAGGTTCGTAACAGGTGCTTTAGCTCCGATCGAGAGAAACTCGTACAACAATAGCGCCGAACAGAGGTCGGATGCGTTCGTTAGGCGAGACCGCGCGAGCGTTAGCATTCCATGTCTCGGAACCGAAGAAGCGAGCAAGAAGAAAACCTGCGGGGAAAGGGACGGATGAAGAAAGTGAGAGAAAGAAAAAAAGAGAGAAAGAAAGAGAGTAGGGGAGAGAGACGAAACTCTCGTTGGCTAGAAGAGGAAGCGATTTGGTTCTATCCCTCGGAACCGTCCAGCCGGCAGCAGAAGCACTTTTGCACGTTGGGCGCAGCCACGGCAGGGAGGAAAACACAGGCAAAAAACGAGGGTACCTGGCGGGAGTAAGAGAAACAGAGAGAGAGAGAGAGAGAGAGAGAGAGAGAGAGAGAGAGAGAGACCGATCAACAGAGGGGAAGAAGAAGCCGAGAATCAGGCGAGACGAGACGGAACGGAACGAGACGGGTCGAGACGTGACGAAACAGAGCGCTTGCCGGCGCTCTCATTGAACAAAGCGAACGCTATAGCTTTCTATACCCCAAGCCCTGCCCTACCAGACGTGGAGATCGCCCCTCCAGAAGCCCGGCTCGCCCCACCATCAGCGACCCGCGATTCCCCTAACCGCCCCGCGCACACTGCACACCCACGAGGCTCTGCCCCCACCGAGAAGAGGAGACGAGAGGCAGCGTGGACGTCGTCGCTAAACTGCCACGGGGCCACCGACCCCTCCCCAGGCCCCTCGGCCTCGGGTCACGGCCACTGTCCTCGCAGAGAATCAACGGCAGGCACGAGGGAGGCGAACCCTGCCTGCCTGACTGCCTGCCTCAGTTCCTCGGCTCCTCGGTTGCTTGCCTGCCTGCTTCTGCCTACTGGCCTATGGTGTCTGCATGTCTCCAGTCTTCCCTCCTCCTTCGACGCACCCTCGATTATTTCCTCTACCCTTTCGCCTCTTTCTTCGAGACCCGGTGACTCGTGTGCGTGCACCTGCTTACACGAAATGCGTGCGCACTGGCCACGCATTAAGGGGTTGTTTCTATTAGCTGCCGTAAAAAATTCGACTATCTTCCTATCGCCGAGGTTTCCGCTGGAGTTCGGTCGCAATGCGTTGGCACACTTCCCTGTTACTGTGACTTCGTACTCGTAGGAATTTCCCACCGATATACGATTTCGAACCCTTATATGACGATCAAAATCAATGTATAGCTGAGCGAGAAATACGAAACCTCTGGCTGATATGTTTTAGGAAAGCTTCAGAAAGAAACTACTTTGGCGAAAATCATTTATTACGTTCGCTATCAGCGTCACTATTACGTGACGATCATACTTTTGTATATCGCGTAAAGACCATCAAATTGACTTTGCATAATATAATTATTTAAAAATGTCTGCCGTCTTTGACGACAGCTTTTTCTCATATTTAAACTTGCTTCAATGATGTAATTTAAGCAAACATTTTTCATAAAAGAAGCTCTGACTAAAATTTCAAAAGAAAAAGTTTATAAATTTCTTGAATCTTCAGTTTGTAGAATTGTAAAACAAGAAACCAAATTTTGATCGTGGATCTACCAAGATCCAAGATATTTAAATATGCACAGCTTTCATCGTAATAATTACTTCAATAATATAATTCATTCAAATTCCATAGTAATGTTTTTTTTTATAATTTTCATAATTGTAGAATAAGAAACGAGTCACTCGACACTATACTAAGTATGGTGTTAAGAAGGTACACAAACATTTTGTTGGGGTACCAAAGCCAAAAAAAGCAACACAGGCAGTCGTAAAGCTGAGTGAGAAACATGTGGAGTGTGTCGGAAGGGGTGGTACGGGGTGTTCAAGAGACGGTGGTTTCATATTAGAAAATAAGTAGAGAAGAAGAAACAATGGTTTTCGAGATTGGCGAGCTTGAAGATTGAGCGCACACGCGTCCTGTTGCATTAGGATCGAATGGCACGACTGATCATGATACATCGGATTTACTTCTTGCGAGCACTAGAAACACGCGACCATTTTGTAGCTTGTACAACCCGTATCACGTTCTAGTCTGCTTCGGAATTAGATACTATAACTAATAGAAACAGAAAATTTGCATCAAGATTAACTTTTTTAGTTATTCTCAAATATTTGATGCAATTATACTCACTAACTAAACCATTTTTTATATTATATTGTGTGATCTAATTGATAATTAGCCCGTTCAATTGATCAATAAGATTGAAGAGGAATCGGCCGGATTGGAAGCTACATATGCAGAATATACGCTGACGCAGTCGCATTGTTCCGGCGCGATGAATTAACGGCGAGAAATCGAGTTTATCCGCTCGGGTTGAAACGTCGAATCGGTGGGAATTTTTTGGCGAAGATAATATTTTGTTATGCAAGATCCTCGCGCGGTCCCTTCCGCTCACCGGTATTTGTTCGAGGACGAAACCTGATCAGTTTCGTCGAATCGGTACCTCCACTGATGCGGGATCGAGGTATCGAGATCGAGCGAACGCGAGAATATAAATGGAGGACATTAGGTGAATGAAGGGTATCCGTAATTGCCGTAGGCGGGACCAACGGCCAGCTAGATCGATGCTATCGGTCTTATGACACTGGCAACGCCGCTGTCGCTAGTTTCCAGTGGCGTTACAAAGGCCTATGGAAATGAATTTCTCCTTCGCGTAATAAGCCGCACCGCGTACGGTCGAGTCGGGGTACCCGATGACGATTCCGCGAGCGTGACCGATGCGTTTAGGTTCAACGACACAGGCATCACACGTCACACGCACAAGTCACGGCGCGGATACGTCACCGCATGACAGCAGAAACGGCGGAATACGATACGAGGTGACCGACGATTCCTACGGTAAAGAGGAATCCGCGAAAACCACCCCCTCAATTCGATTCCAGCGACAGCGGTTACGTGAGTCGCATGCGAATTCGATTTTATTACCGCCACACAAATCAGCCGGTTCTAATAAACGAAGGGAACGCGGCCAGAACCTTGATAGTTCGCCGCCGTTTCTATTTGCATCTTTACGTTAGAAATCGCTCTCGAAATGTAGGCTAAAGCTGTCTAATATGTAAAACCTAGCTTTTTTTCTGTTGCGTGGTTAGTCTCGAAAATATTTGGATACTTTCCAAACCGGTATAACTTTTTTCAAATTGGATAAAAAAAATCCTGAAATTTTCTTAAATGATATAAGGACTGATATACTAGATAATGGTTAAATAATTGTTCTCAAAGATTACAATTGGTTGGATTAAAACAAAAATTAAGAGATCGTGTTTTTACATTAAAATAATATTTTTGTGAATAAGAAATCTCTAAAGAATAATAGATGTACATATAATTATCTTCATAGACACTATTATATAGTTCATTGGATGAAATAGATTAGAATTAAAAAATTTTAACAGAATCAATTTAGGTCTCATATTAGGAACCTATTTTTCAGATGTGTAAATTTACATATTTTTAATTTTTGAACGTGTATCTACTTCCGATAAAAGTTTTCTTTTAATCGAAGATTACAATTTAAAAAATATATGGGTTCCATATTAAGCAGGTTTACCCTGCGCAATGAAGACAACCTTAACAATTTCAAAAAATTGGAATTCCAACTTCCTTTTGATTGGGCTCGGAAAGGGCAGACGATCGATTAGGTGCTAGCGAAGAGGGGCGACCAGGTGGAAAAATAAAAATGGACAACGATGATGTAAGAACTCTCGTGCTTTAATTCCGCTTAGTTATCGCCGGAATTATTCTTTGATTTTTCGAAAAGTTATCAAATCTGAGACTTGAATTTTGCACAATTTTGCGCTGCTCCGACGCCGCGTCTACCAAAAAAGGGAAGCGCGGAAGCTCGATCGACTTTTCTCGTTCCATGCTAATCGTGCCATTTCGACGCCGATATCGGCGTTCCCGCGAATTCGCCGACGACGTCTGAGCGATGTCTGCGCTTCCAGCTCGACGCCGAGTGAAAGTCCCGAATCAGAGAAACCGATTACACGATACGAAACGATTACGCCGAGCAGTCGCGTAACAGCTCGCCGGCGACTCGCGTACGAGCGCATCCGAGCGGTCATCCGGTTGACGCAACTGAAATTATCGGCAACGATTAACAAATTGCTCGACACCCTCTCCGACGAGGTTACTGGTTCCGGTGTCCTTTAATCCTCATCCCTTCCTGGGATTAATAATTTTATTTTCTTAACATGAAGTATATGAATCTATTATTATTATTAAGCTGCGATTTTTTTATGCGAAATAAAAATTCCTCCTTTAGCCATTTTAATGAGGTGACAAGAATACGATAGTGTTTTTTAGATTTGTTCAATGTCAAAGATATTTTTGCTTTTCTAAATTTGATCTGTTCTTTTTTGTCATAAATGCATACGACCCAGTGTTATCTATAAAAGAATATATGACATAAAAATTTGATACACGCAAATTTCACGAGCAGGAGAAGACATCACTTTTCTTTTCGTTGAAACAGTTGTAGAAGAAGTTGTAGGAGCTCGAATCCAATACCTCGAAAAAATTTTGAACGAATGTATGAGGCAACCAGCTAGTAATCACTTCGTTGTACGTCTTAAAAAATATACGCAAATATACATAATGTGTGTACGCTGCCGATATGTATAAAATAGCAGTTTGTATGTCACGTGAAAAACGTGAAGAAAATAGTGCGCATATAATTTCCTCTTATGATATTGATTTTTTACAATAGTGTCACTTTGACACACGATGGGCACATTAGGTTGAAGAAATTGAGTGCGGAGCGAAGATTCGACTGTAATTAATTCGATCGTAAGTACGATCCGATAGAGAACGCGTTGCGCTTTTCTTTAAAAGGCTGAGCTTCCTCTGTAAAGGGGCTTGACAGTAGCTGGAGAGCAACGTTAATCGCGATACTATTCGAAAATCGGGGGAAAATTCATCGGACAGGCCTCTGCGACGTAACGTATTATTCATTTATTCTAAATAACAGCGGGAACTCGAGCCGCTCTCGTCGGGGCTTGAATCGACGACAACCTATCGATTATCGATGGCGCTCTGCGTAAGTTCACTGACATATAAGCCGAAGTCAATAAACACTCCCGTAGCCGATCGCGGCCGTCCTCTCCTTTTTTCTTCACGTTTCTCTCAGGATCGTCCATTTCTCCGACGGCGTCTCTCTTTGCATAATCTTCTGGAGTCCTTCTTTCGCAGAAGTTGACGTCACCCGCGAAACCGGAAACGGGTCTCGGTCCTCTTTTATCGCGGATAGAACACGATAGCGCAAGCCGCACAGAAGCAGTCGTAGTATTCTTGGTCATAACGGTGGCCGCGATTCAAATACGAATATTTTCCCGCCGGCTGTTTGCTTTCCCCGCAAGCCTCGACCTTCCCGGAGAAAATATCGCGTCCCCAGATCGAGACACTTGCTACTCCGACGCGATTTCTCGCTGGGAGAGCTGCGACAAGACCATACATTTGACTTTTTAACGCCAGAGCTACCGTAAGATTCGAAATGACCTATTTTAGATGTTTCGAACCTTAGAGTAATCGTCGCTACCATATTGACATTTCTGGATAACTTAACGAGCTTTGAAATGTATATTTTATATGAATGAAAGATAATACGCGTAAAACAATAAAGTACAAGAGTGTGCCTATTATGGAATGTCGTTTTCGTACCACATTCCCGTCTTCCATATTTCGAAATAAGAACATTGAATATGAAACACGGGTGCCAACTGTTTTATAAATCGGGACGATGAAAAGATTGAAGTCTGCCTTTGCTAATAAACATATTTGTTCACAACTGATGGTTAAATATTGGTATTTCTACGAGTCAATTGATAAAGAACAATGTTCAAAAGTATGGCTAGAATTGTTACAGCAATTTACATGCCATCGATCTATTTTTTATTGCATTAATCGTGCTGCTTGTTCATGTTGGGGTTAGAACTGAGCGGCGTTTCCATAATAGATACTTTTACCTTACTGTTCGATGAATCGGTTGGTGTAAGCGTCTCTCCGCAAGAGAGATGAACGAGAGAAAGATAATTCACGAAGGCAATGATAAAAGAAGAATGGGGAGATTGAACGTTGGCTTGGGAAAAAATGCAAGGCCTCAGCCGGCTGGGGACGGGACCTGCGATAAGAGCCACGGTCGCAATGTAATCGAAAAACGACACTGATCTTGTGTAACGACTATCGCGGAGAGGCTCGACTCTGTGAGCAACCGTAGGCGTTAACTGCATAACTACCCGTAACCATCTGTTACCAGCGACTCGAGAAGAGAAAGTTTGTTGCACCGAGGTGACACTCGATATTTTTCTGCCGTAACGGAACACAGAAACGCCTGCTGCGGAGCGTCCAGTATTCTCACAGCATTAACCCTAGCATGTCCAAGGGAGAGTCAATATGTGTCCATAGAATTCGGTTTCTTTTAAAGAGAAATTTGTGTCAGAAAAATATTGTATTGAATAATGGTAAACAAATTAGTCAAAAGATTCACACAATTCAAAACGTGGGTTTCTTTTTTAAAGAGGAATGTGTGTAGGAGACCGATTGTATGATTCTGTGTCAGAATTTAAATTTGGTGAGACCGTAAACTATGAGAGTCACAGCAAGTGAGAGATAGTTCTAAAATTAGCCAGAACGACCTTCATTTGCTCAAAATGTTTCAAATACATTTGTGGTAATCATAGTAGAAAGACGAATATTTGTTTCGATTTCTTAATCAATAAAATCGATATGTTGTAAAAAAATTAGCATCATATAGTCATACAATTAGCATCATATAGTCATACAGTTTTAAGTCTTGTATACAAATTTGCTGTTCAAATCACAATTCCCGTGAAAGCTGAAATATATTCGTTATTTTTAAGATGTTTTGAGTATGTTGAGGCCAACACGAAATAAAACAAAACAAAAAAAGAAAACAATTTGATTACTATGAAAAACTGTGTATAGTGCTTGATTTAGATAGTATGTGTGCTCGTCATCGCTTACTTTTCGACATATTTCAGATACACAGCCAAATGGTTAAGTACCACCCCTTTGCAGTCGAATGACAATTCGCGTTTCAAGTAATTTAAATATTATCAAATTTATTCAAATTGAAAAGGAAACTGTTAAAAGCATAGCCATTGCATTAATGACATAATTGAATTTCATATGTATAAAATGCATTAAGTTAAACAAGATGGAAATACTATCAAGAAAACTATTTTGGATTTCGAATAGAAATAGCTGCGACTGCAAAGGCCTAGTAATATAAAATAAAAATACCGACATTTCCAGTGAGCCTTCTATTCTGAAATGTATTGTAGATAAATTTAGAGTAAGCTAAAGAGTGTCATAATTATGGTTGACTGTTTACGCTTGGTAAATCTGAATAAATGTTTTACTGCTATTACTTTTATGAACTTCTATAAAACAGTGGTCCTTAAATCTAGTGTTACCCCGGAGTCGCCAATTGCGGAAGACAGAAAGGTGTGAGCACTGGAAATCGAAATCTCACTACTCTAGCAATTTCACAATGCATCCCTTTGGCCGCGAGTGCATCCAGTCTTTGAGATGGCGATTCGCTGGGTTCGGGGCCCAAACGTCGGAGTTAAAGAAGACCAGGCGTCAAAGAGACGAAAAGAGGAGAAGAGAGACGGTTCTCGGTGAAACGCTGCGAAGCCGGGATTGTCGAAAGATGTCCGTATGACCGTATGTGCGGTCGCTTGAAAAGACGTCCGAGGAAAGAGGATGACGCGGCTAATGGAAAAGATTTCTACAACAAGTAAGGTCAACCCTGAACCTCGAAGCGGCCAGAACAGGAGATAGTGAGTCACGCGAATCAATATCCCACGGAGTCGCTATTTGCCGTTTCTATTGGCGCGAAAATGCCGAGAGAGTACGCCGGTGAATCTGGCTCGCGGACAGATTCGCATCTTCCCCGGCTGCTTTCTTCGTTGGGAAAACGCTTTTTCCGCTGGACGCCGAGGCGTTCGGAAGTGTTCAGGGAAAGGAGGGGAAGCCCGATCGAATAAAATGGCGGACCGTGGACCGAAAGAACGGGCGAGAATCTTTCGGCCGGCCGCGAACCGAAACGAGACGCAAAGTGGAAGACACACGGCTGCGATTGGTGGCCGTTGAAAAGCCGCCAGCGAAACCGGCCGTCGAGCTTTTCGGGTGCACAGCACACAGCGTTCACACCGTGTGTCACGGATCACGGTTGCCCATAGAAAGACCCTGACAGTGTTTCAATCGATTAGCACACGCCTGAAGGGAGACCCACCGCCGAGAGGGGGGTCCTATGCAAAACACAAAGCCGTATAAATTTAAATGGCTCCGGTCCAAACGAACCACCGGCCGCCCCTTTTCTCCGAGGGACGGAATCGCGAAACATGGAATTACGAAACGCCAAGTATCGCGGGGACAATGGACGTCGTTGATTGATCATCGAGCTGCCGCGAGATGAGACTCGCTTTGCCACAGTGTACATGCGATGAGAACAACTTATAGGAAAAATCGGCTGCAAGAAGCATTCGGTAGCAAATGGAGCTTCAAGTTCGGAAACGTATCCTTCAAAAACTGAGTATAATACAACTGAGATTTGTGCTCAATGAGAATCGAAATGGTATCACGTATACTCGACCTAACTAGGTGATTTATCGTGAAGGCGCGGCTCAAGGCAAATACAGAACATTATACCGTAATCAACGTAAACAGCTAGTGATGTGTAGCGTAACAATTGCACGAGAAATAGAAAAGCTACCGAAACCTTTTTAGTGTTTGGTCGGTATCGAAAATAACAAAGAAAAATAAAATTCACATAATGGGGGCCATAAAAAGGTTAAGGTGCTCTGCTTTGGAAGCACGCGCGTGTGCGTCGCATGGATGCCAACGTGTTCACCTAACAACGCCAACGTTCTCTAATACTTCCGTGCGTTGCTTGCTCACGTGCACAAGAGAGAGATGGAAGTTAAATGGAAGGAGAGATGCAGAGACAGAAAGACAGAGAGTGAGAGATCGAGCGAACGTGATTGGGGGGGGGGGGGGGGGGGCGTTTCGTTGGATAGAATTCGAGGACGTAAACAATGGAGGAAAAGACGGGGAACAGTGCAAGGATTCAGCTTGCTCGTCTAGATACATATTTTTTCTATGGCCGGACGCAGTAGCGTTCCAAGGACCCCAAATTGAGCCGTAGCTCCGAGCTGTCTGATTCTCCCCTTTGCACCGCTGCTCCCTGTCCGCTCGCCATCTCGGCAACAAACTCGATGATATTTCAGTCTGAATTACTTGATCGGGACATTTTGTAGTAACACAATATCCTACGATCGTTTAAACTCCTAACCGTGAACAGCGAAATGTTTATATAAGGTCAAAACAGCAAGCAGACTTGCAACAATGAAGCAGCTTTGGTGATGAGGCAACGCTAATGGATTCGTTGTTACATTACAAGGTTAACCGAGTTCGGGGACCTGATTGGCTGAATAGCCGTTGTAGACACCTCCGTATAACCGCGCTCTGCACAAATATAATTTTACTCACGATTATCATCAGCTACTCTTCCCTTGGTTCCACGACCAACTGTGATTGAAACAATCACGTAACCTGCTATTTCTGTTTCCCGCCGATACCCTCTACTTTGTCTTAGCAAACAATTTTGTTGTCACTCGAAAAGCTGATGCTCTGTTTACTTCTTTCACTGTCGGACGACTTTCGATCGACTTTACAATTACACTGAAAACATTATTTTTAGTAACCCTTGTGCCAAGACGTAATAATTTATATATGTACTTCGAATTTTTTCTAAGGAATTACAAGTCACTTGTTTTCGTTATTCGACGGTTTTAAACTACGAAGAGATTGCAGAACCTGCAAATAGAATTAATTTTAGCGAAAGCTTGCAGAAAAAGATTATTTGCGAAAGAAATAAAAACAGTCGTTTCATCGACTATCGATCGAGAATGCTATGCGACACGAGACTTCTTCAATCCACAGAGATGTAAACAAACCATAACGTCGCTCATTCATCTTTGCAGTTATCCCGGGTGGATGGAAAACGGAAAAAATATTTAGCATTCTAATTTACAGTCTGCGAAAGAATTTATTTCTGTACGTAAATAAAACTCTGACCGAATGAAACCAAAGCGATACAAAAACAGCAATTGCTTTGACATACTTGTTATGAATTTTCAAAAATTCCACAACGTCAGTAGACAGAGCTAATAGTTAATTAAGAGAGTAATGCTACTTTCCCAGCCGAATGCCTCGTAATCGCTCAGAGTAAATAAAAGAAACCGTATCGCAGAGTGTAAACACCACTTTCGATATTATGTACTAGGTCATCCGACAAATTCTGCGGATTCTCACCTCTATATCGGAACCATCCTGACAACTATTTCGCAAATATACAATGAGGTCTTTACGAAAAAGAAATTTTCCAATTATCCGAAAAATAGTGAAAAGTTTTAGATTGTTCAAATATCATGTCTTGGAGTCTGTCCACATGAAAACCGCAAAACTTTCTGAACCCAACATATAAATACGAAGAGAAAAATTCAAAGTACAAGAAATGATAACAACGGGAGCAGGACGGGACCTTTTGACAGATCACGGCGAACGCAAGTATTTACGGCGTGTTCGTCAAGATTTCTCCGGTATCTGACGTTTCAGAAAAAGAAGAGTCTCCCTTGAAATATGCACGTCCTCGCGAAAAGCGTGGTAAACAAAACGCGAAGTGATACACGGAACGAAAATATACTCCACGCAACAGACGTGTATAACGTGTCGTGTTCTTAGACGTACGATTGCCGATGCAAAGTACAGGTATAGTTTCAGGTGTTCGCGGAACGTTGCTTTCGTAGTGAAAAGAAGAAATAAAACCCAGAAAAAATATAACAATCTCGTTCGTGTCGGACTATGCGAAGAAATATTACCAGCTGTAACAAGTCCGATCGAGTTCTCGGACTCGAATCTGGCAGATAAACATGGAGGTTTCCATTCGAAAGTGAAAAATTTGTTGGAACATAACCTAGAAAATTAGCGATCGTATAACGCGCGTGTGAATATTTGAAAGGTAGGCGCACTCTAGAGTTGCGGCGACAGTTGGCCGTTGATGTACAAGTGTAGAACTGTAAAGAAAAGACAAAAGAAAAACAAATGTACCATGTCGGCCCCCAAATCCTTCATGTCGCAGTAAAGAAACAGATCCCCCGGTGGTTTCATCCAGTCGCCTGTGCTCGTGCCCGCTCCCTGGCCGTACCCTACACCGAAACTCTCCACCGTCTCCAAGGTACCCTCGGCACGGCGCGTCTCCTCCGAGAGATTCACCGTTAACCCCGTGGTACCCCGAAAAATGGTACACCTCGTAGTACACGGAAAAATTCGACACACACTGTTTCGCACGCACTACTATCCCCGACGAACGAAGCTATCTTCGAGTCGAAGGCGAAGGTGAAATCTGCGAAATCCTGAGAATGCCGTGGAGGACGCCTCTCGCCGAGGAAACAAGAAGGCCGGACGGACGGTCGTCTGCGTGAACGAACGTCGTCGGAGCGTCGCGGGGCGCGGACGCTGATTCAGCCGGCACTGAATATGATACACACCACTCCCGGTTGTTTTCACGTTCGTTTTTCCTCTCCGGAACACACGGGGACAGACGGACAGAGACAGACCTCTCACGAAACAGAGCACACCACACCGCCCCGGTGAACAATACGAAACACGGCACCACGAACGACAGTACGCGAGAGGGAGAGAGAGAGAGAGAAAGAAAAGCGTTCGGCCGCCTGTCAAACAGTTCGACACCTCCCGGGTGCCTCGATGCTGCCACTGCTACCTATGCTCCTCTCTTCTTCCTCCTCCTCCGCCTCCTCCTCCTCCACCGCCACCGCCGCCGCTGCTGTTACCGCCGCCGCCGTCGCCGCCACCACCTCCTTTCTCCTCTCGCGCACTTTGCACACTCACTACGCGAATACGCGTTTATTTACAGGAGGGAGCGAGTCGATTACCGCGTTCTTGATTCGAAGTTCACGTCCGTCCTAGCATATCGCGAAGATGCGTCGTTATCGGCCGTTAAAATAACGCGGGGCTTCGTCGTCGTCGCAGCACGGTGGCTTTTTTACTTATTCGCGTCTCTCTCTCCTCTCAAATTTTCGTTAACCGGCCTCTCTCCTTCGACAGAGACTGCCCTCCTAACTCTTGACCGAAACAAAGAACGACGCTCGAGCCGAGCGCCCTCTGCTGAAACCACTGCCAATCATGACCCGTTTCGCGAACCTGGCCGACCAATCCACGCTCGCCTAACTCTTCTACCTACCGTTTGTCTACGTTTCTACGACCTCTCACGGCGACCGGATGAAAATTTGATCGCGCTTAATGAATGTACCTGACCCGACCATACCTGGCTCTACTTGCGAAACAATGTTCTTTCAAACATTTATCCCATCGACCCGTTTACACTTACTACACTCGTATTACACTTTCTCTTAATCCAACCACCCGACCGAATAATTGTCGGTGTCACGAACAGTAATTTTGGCGAATATGTTCAATGTTGTTTGATTGAAACAATCAAATGTGATGGAATGATGGGGAACGTATCCCCATTGACATTTTCGGAGGTGAACCGTCGACAACGTTGGACATCCTTGTTTCGAAAAGCGTTAGGAGAATTCTTAATTTGTTAAACGGCCAAATTTTGACCCTGACACAATTCACGCGAGACTCTTACACGTCGAGGAAACTTTCTATCTATTAGATTGTTCGCTGTTGCTATTAGTGGCTGTGATACTTCGAAATTAAATAATATATATATGATGTAAAAACGTTCAGTAAAATGATGATAGAATTAGGAATGGTTGACTTTTAAATTTTTAATTCAATTATAATTACGACAAAGTTACTTAATCCATTGTTTAAACTTGGGAAAAACACGCATCTATTCACGTGTTTAGAAAGTAACGATAGTAGGCGATGATTTTTTACAACGAAATAAAAGCGTAATCAAAAATAAAAAATGTGATTTTTACGTTGTTTTCAATTTATTAAAGGTTTATCTCTGTTAATAACGAAAACAAAGCTGAGATCACAATTTATCCTTTCCTGATTTGACTTTTTATATTGTCCTGAAAAATCACCGCTTACATGTTCTCCCACCTGTTGCCATTCTAAAGTAATGCCTAACATATTTCCAGAAAATAATTTTCACTTCTGCATGAGACTTGATTTTGCTTGTAGAAATACGAAGGATGTTGTATATTACCTTATACAATAGCAAAATATTGGAATAACTTTGCGACACACTACTAAAATTGATTTTGGTCGTGCTTACCTGACCGTTCCTGAATTGCTGCTGTTGTTGTTGTTGCTGTTGATGATGGAAAAGTGCAACTTGTTGCTGAGCTGTTATTTGATTATTGAGATAGACCAAGTGTTCTGCTCCAGGTGCTCCACTCTATAAAGTAGACAAAAATTTGATTTGTTAATAAGAACCGTTGCTGTGTATTGCAACAACACCACTAACAGTTTATTGTGCAAATTTGATTTCTTACAAAAGTTTTAGAACAACATCTATAGATGTTGAGAATGTCCTACTCACTTTCAGTTGCATTGGATGTATTTCGTAAGGTAGATGAACATTGTTCATGGTTTGTAGTCCTAGTTGTTGTGGTTGATTTTGCTGTGGTACACTCAGTTTGGTAATTGGATACTTCCACTTTTCTGGATTCTGTAAAACATTAAAAATCACAAGTAAATAAAGAAATAAATGCATCTGTGTAACAGAATATCATTGAAATTATTCTTTGCAATGCTGCTGGATAGAATACTTTTTTAATAAGCACAGTATAATAAGATAACAAAATTGCTTAAAAAAACTAAGAAACTATAAACTATTACATAAATATGCACAACCTTTTTAAACAGTTGTTTTATCATGTTTTACAAGGTTCTATTATAAAATATAAAAATCTCCACAATTTGATACACTCACATTATCAATGATAGCATCGTCCGCAAGAGCCCAGGCTCTTGGTGCCTGTTTTGTTTGAAAAGTTGAGGATTGGGCATTAAATTCTGGCTCAGTTGGCCGTTGGAACACATAACCAACCATGGCATCGTCTTGTGTTCTGCTTACACCCATTTGATGTGTTTGCCCAGGTTGAATACGCATACTATCACCACCAGCCATTACTTGTCCGCATTGTTCTGCATCCTGTTCATAACAGAAACAATAATTATTGTTACAAGATACATTAAATAAATTTATGCTTCAAATACAATATTTATATCATAAAGTAATCATAAACTAATCAATACAAAGTATAACAAAATTACTATCAATTTCAATAGTAATAAACAAAGTACCCAAAAATTTATCATTATCTTCACAAGGTAGGAATAAGCGGATACAAAACAATTTCTTCACTATGCACAGACATCCATAAAATGTATAACTTGCAACTACTTCTTAAAAACAGTGAAAAGAGGCAGTGCTACACTAGTTTTATTGCTGAAATCGGTTTAGTAAATGCGATCCAAACATCATTATTTCTATAGGGTATATTCTGCCATGATGGATCAAACAAAGCACAAGCATATGCAATATCCATGCATATGCACAATGGAAGGGCACTTTTCTGCTGTTTCAGAGGACAGAATAAAGGTCCTCTATCTTGATTTCTGGCGCATTAATTAAAATGAGACATGACGCGGAATAATACGATCGCATGAACGTTCGAATTGACGTTCCGTGAATTAGAATTCTTCTGTCTTAGAAACACGTGAGATAGGTTATGATATTTCGATAGCACATAAAAGCTTCGTTGTCAAAAAAAAATATTCGCGCGAATGTGCGTCGATCGGCGAAGATGGAAACAGAAAGTATGAAAAATAGGTGCGTACCGTGGGTATATGTCCGTTAGCGGAAGGATGGTGTAATTGCACGGAAGGTGCCGGTTCGCCCGCAGCACCAGCGCTACTCGCACCGAGCCACTTCATCGTTCTGTCAATCTGTACCGCTGCCACAGACACGTTCAACAACGATTCGACAGATAAGAAGAACCTTCGCCGTGAAGGTTAGCTCGGTCAGAACCGGCGTCCGGAGCCAAAGGTATAGATCACCCGTTACGTCTGTTCCGCGGGCATGTTCCGACGGCGTGCGATCCTTAACACTGTCGCATCTCCGCTGTTTCCACGACGACGATGCCGACGCCGACAACGACAACGGAAACGATCAACCGTAGAGAAATCTTCTATTTGTTACGATGCCGCGGATCGACGAACGCCAGACACCACAGGAGAGTACAGCAATGGCAGCTGGCCGCGAGCGGTGCTGCCGGATTTTTGACAACACTGCCGGACGAAACGAAAAACGAAACGAGAAACACAAAGGGAACCGTCGTACGGACGCAACTCGCTCTCTAGTCTATTCGATCTTTCGGGTTTTACCGAACGACACTGCCGCTCGATCAACGGCCCAACAAAACTGAGGGAATGTCAGAGTCGGAAGGAAAAAATAATTGAAACATACAAAAAACGACAATTGCTTGTTCATCAACGGCCGTTCGGTAGAAATTGGAGGGGTAGGAAACTGGGGTGCGGGGACAGGAGTCAATATAAATCGGAGAAATTCAGATTCCGTGTGCCGTTGGCTCAGTTGCCTCTTTTTTTTACAAATTCGATCCAATTAATGATGGTTATTGTTTTGGAATCGCGATTGGAGTTTCACGGAACTCGACCAGTCGAGTGATGCACTGGCCGGATTCAACGATTATTTGTGACCGTTGCAGTTACTACGAAGCGTAGCGTTTTTTCACACACTAAATTCCGTAAAATTAACGCTTAAAATACACTATTCACAGATATGTACAGCAAACTACAGGCACACAATGTGCGTCCACCGGCGTACGCGTGTTTCGCGCGCAAGGATGCTGTGCGATTTTTGGATAGGGTCCAGGGTCTGGCGGGGAGGGAGGAGCGTAAAGAAATAACCAACCCGCGTTTAGAAATACCGCGACACGATGCAGAGCTGATACGTTATTTCTGTCAATCTTATGCTCTTATTATCCGTAATCTTTTGGCTCGAACTATAATTTCACCAGCACAGATTATTCATCAACAGCACTATAAATATCGGTTCGAGAAATGTTCGTATGGTTCGTCCGGCGTTAATCGTCCGTTCACAATTCGCACGACGCAGTGCTCTCGAAGTGTCAAGATTCTAGGTTATACGACAGAATCATGCATGGAGTGAATAGATAGTGGTGTTCCATGCTAGAATCAACCGTGCCATTTTTACCGCCATCTAATATGGCAGTTACGTTCTAAAATTAGTGTATCTTCGTTACGAGTAAAGTATACGTATTCGTTGACTTTTAAAATGCTAAAAAAATTATTCAATCGACGAGACTTCGTTTATACACATGCGTTGCTATCGAAATGGAAATTAGTAGGTGCACAGTCTGTTTATGCCGTTTTTTGTAAGTGCGATGTGATAACAGCTTTATCTCTAATAGCGGTTTCTCAGTGTCCTAGGAGAAGCGTATCCGCGAATTAGGATACATTATGACCGCACTCGTGCAAACTCTTCATAATACATATGTTCACGAGGATTGCAATTCATACTGGTAGTACTTGCTATATGAAATTCTGTTTAATGACTCTAAAGCTACACATGAAACAGATCAACCTGTCAATTGAATGCAGGCTGCCTTGTTCCTATGACCACGTTAGACGATCATTTATGCTTTTTTATCGAACACTTAAGTGACTCTTAGATAGGTGCTGAAGTTCATGGTAAGACCGTGTTTCCTACAACTTAGTGATTTTACGATGTTTTTCAGTCCCACACATCGAAACTTTGCATATGTCAACTAAACATTATTCGTATGTATCGATATTTTATGTTTTATTCCATTATTTGTTTTACCTGCTATAATATTTGATAAAGCAGCGATTATTTCATAGAATGTATGTATTGAAGATCATTGACAGATTTCAAATGATCAGATTTTCTCCTGTTATACATTTTTATTTTGGAAAGAAACAATTATTCTGGTGCTATTTCTATAATTACTGTTTAAACTGAGATATTTAAAGATATTTTACGACATACTTTAAGATAATTGTTATGTATGGTTTTTACTGCTGAATTCTTATTGATAAAGTGGCTTCATTAAGTGCAATTCTTACTGTTATTATGAAGCAATGGAACTTCATAAATTCCATTGTTGCATTTTAATTATATTGCAAATTATCTTAACCATGTTAATATGGAACACAATGAGTAATTTTTAATTTTCTCATTTCATGATCACAGATGTCGTAATGCTATACATTAAGTCTCACCACAATCCAGCTATCATTATATAAAATGGCAACATTTTGGTCAGGCCGACCTGGCTGGTTAGGAAAAGTAGGAATAGCATTATTAGCTACATGGCTTTTGGTATTAATCGTATCAGTATCTCATATCTTTAAAACAAATAGTTTATCAATTAATAATGAGAGTCCTACAAACAAAGAAAATGCTCAACGTTTAGCTCAAATGATGAATGACTTCGAAATTCTTAAAAGACAAAATGAAGCATTAAAAAATATAGTTTTAGGGTAAGTATGAGAAAAGTGATATCGAGGAATGTATGTTTATTTGAAGCTTGATGCAAAGAGACTGGTGATTTTTTCGTTGTACAGAGTATCATTATTTTCAGAGAAAGGTCCAAACCTGTTCAAGGAGACCATCTAGGTTCGATACATGAAAAATTAGATAAAGTTTCTGTTTATGAGGATTTAGTGAACGATCAAGATAATTCTAAACATGGTATCCCTCTGTTAGAATATGAAGAATTGAGAAGAAGGATAAGAAACAATGTACAAGAAACATGGTAAATATAATGTAAAGGACATAGCTTATACATACATTTTAAGTGTTAAGAATATTATATATAATATCTTCATTCTTGAGATAGGTATTATGTTAGTGCAGAATTAAATAAGCTTAGGAAAACAATTGATAAACCAACTTATGAACTAAAAGAAAAGAAACTACAAGATATAATAGATAATGTTTGGGATCATAAAAAGTCTCTTATAGTAGACATTGATAAATTAACAAAAGCAGATGGCTACAACGAATGGCGTGAGAAAGAAGCGAAAGATCTGTCTGACCTTGTACAGAGACGGTTCAAGGCCTTACAAAATCCTGGTGATTGTAACAAAGCGAGAAAATTGGTGTGCAGTTTAAACAAAGGCTGTGGATTTGGATGTCAGGTAGAGAAAACGACTATTTAGAAATAAAAACATGTTCGAAGGGCCTCAAATTAAGTTCTTACGAATTTCAGATACATCATGTTACATACTGTTTCTTGGTGGCTTATGGCACGGAACGAACACTAATAATCAAATCTAAAGGATGGCGGTATCATAAGGATGGCTGGGAATCTGTTTTTAAGCCACTCAGTGATACTTGCATGTCTACAAATGGAGCGTCCCATGCTAATTGGCCTGGGGACTCATCTAAGCAAGTGATCTCATTGCCAATCGTGGATAATGTTTATCCAAAGCCAAAGTTCCAACCACCGAGCGTACCTGCAGACTTAGCTCCAAGATTGGAGAAACTTCATGGACACCCATTAGTATGGTGGGTAGGTCAAGTTCTGAAATATTTAATGCGACCTCAAGAACATGTGCAGAAAACATTAGAGGTCGCAAAAGAAAGACTCGGTTTTAAGAAACCTATTGTTGGTGTTCATGTGAGAAGAACGGATAAAGTTGGAACTGAAGCTGCTTATCATGACATAGACGAGTACATGGTCAAAGTTGAACAATACTATAATGAACTCGAGATAAAACCAGAAGTGAAGAGGGTCTTTTTAGCTAGCGACGATCCAAAAGTAATCACAACAGCAAGAAGTCGTTATCCAAACTATGAAATAGTTGGGGATCAGAAAGTTGCTGAAACGGCGTCAGTCGCGAGACGATATTCGGATTCTTCCCTGCAAGGAATAATTATAGACATACATCTTTTATCAGAATCCGATTATTTAGTATGCACATTTAGCTCTCAAGTGTGTCGTGTGGCATATGAGTTGATGCAAACGTATTATCCTGATGCCTACAATCGATTTACTTCACTAGACGATATTTACTACTATGGCGGTCAAAATCCGCATCCCCATCGTGCTATTTTAGATCACAAACCAAAAAAAAGTGGGGAAATCGAACTGAAGCAAGGAGACTTAATCGAAGTATTTGGAAACCATTGGGACGGTTACTCTAAGGGATATAATACTCGAACTAGCATGAATGGTTTATTTCCTAGTTTTAAAGTAAAGAATCCCGTGGACGCTATGGATTTTCCGAAATATCCGAATGTCCCGTTACATGAAAATAAGAATGAGTAGACTCATTTTGAATCTGTAGTGATCTTGAAAACTTTCAGATTGCTTGCAAAATGATATAACTTGCCTTTGTATTCAAATTGTTGAAAGCAGTATAAAAAATTATGAATACGTATATATTTTATTACTAGCAAGTGACAGTTTTTATTTCTATAAAGTAAAACTATCGCGAGTTGTGAGACAGAGACGTATAAGTTATGTTTTATATAAATCTATTTGTTGAATTTTAAGAAGATCGTAGAACGAAATGTGCAAAATAAAATTATAGGGAATTCCGAGTAAATTTACGATCTTCTTACAAATTGAACTAACGACAGTAAACATTTACAAAACTTCATAAGTATGCAATATACACCGAAAGTTGTTTGTGCCAATGCATTTCATTCTTGAAGAATCACACACGAGGCGAGCCAATGTTTGCATTAACTAGAAAATACATAACGAAGTCAATTTTTATATGTTGTAATTAGTAACTCTATGTCATTAGTTAATCTCACATCTCTTGATAAGAAGGCTTGCATTACGATTCATTGTCACAACGTACAATTTGTACATAAGATATGCAATATGAAAATAATGTAAATGACAGTTTTTTGATGACATTAGAGCTTATACAATACGCATAATAAATAATGCATAAATTACGTATAACAAGCATAAAATGCATAGACATCGAGCTGGGCTTGAGGCCTATCTTATAGATTTAAGAATGTTTCCTGTATACATATTGTAATATATTTTATACTATACACCAAACGCAAATGAGAATTGTTACTATATTACAAAATCTGACTTTGGTTTTTAATAAATATTTAATTCATCAAGTTTATACCCCCTTTTGATGTTAACCATTAGAAAGTAATGTTAGCCGAGTTGTCAAGAAAAGGAAAGAAAAGTAAAATTATATAAGCTTGTGCTTCCATGTTTGTTTGTTTATTGTTTATGTTCAATCAAATCAATACAATGAAGTTAGTGTCGAATAGCTAAAAGCTACGTATTGAACTAAGCCATAGCTGCATTGACATTTATAATTATGTAGCTACATGATCATCTACAAAGTGCGCAGATAGTTTTAAAATATCAGTTTAAATTTTAACGTAGTGCAATTCAAACTTGAGGTTTTAATTGTCCATAATTATTAATTCTGCAAAATGCTGTATTTATCTGGAACTTAATTCGAGCACGATCAGAATAAATCCAACGAGTGCATTGGGAATTTCGATTGCATGCTAAGTATTTAAAAAATGGCCCAAATTTTTCGTATTTACAAATACGAGGTACCTGTATTAATTCGTCATTATGGGAATTATAATCATCCACAGAGGTTAGAATCATGAAATGTATGTGCATATTTTATTATACACTTACCTATATTTAAGTGGAATCATGTTTCTTAAAGGTCTAAATGCAACTATTACGACACATTGAACATTTCTCAAGACGCGACACAAAAGGAAATCAAAGATGCATTTATAAAAATGTCAAAGAAAGTAAGTTACGAATTTTGTAATTGAACAAGAATTGTTTTCACAGTGCATGATGAGTGAAAAAATTATTAGATGCATCCTGACAGCGGTAGCGATGGAAGTCACGCAGATTTTGTGAAAATTAACGAAGCTTATTCAACATTGAGTAAAATGAACAAGAAAAGAGATTATGATATGAGCTTAAAGTATAATTATACTTACACAGAGAATCCTTATTCTTATGGTCGAAGTCGAGGAAGGTATACAGATGTGACATTTTTTTTCTCTTCCAATATTTCTAGTTATTAACACTTTTAATGCAATAGAACAAATTTATTTGCAGACCATATAAGACCTATGAGCACTGGGGATTCGTAGATCCCAAAAAATACAGACAACGCAAATCTGCTGATATAAGACAAATAGTTTTGGGATGTATAGCTTTGTTAATGATTGGAACATTCTTTCAATTAATAGTTATTTATAAATTTATGCATATAAATAAGCATATAATAGCAGAAAGACAAGCAAGGTATCAAGCAGAATATGACAGTATTAAAGAAGAAGCTAAACATAGAACATGGGAAGAGCAAATAAATAATCTTAATGACATGCATGAGAATTTCCAATTCAAATTGAGGAGCAAGTAATTTATCATAAGGTGCTACTAGAATGGTAGTTACTTTAAATCATTTTGTATGCAGTGATAGTGTTTAATGTGTAAATTTAATGTTTGAAGATATCTGTATATATTGTACAAAATTATAAACACTGCGCACTTTATTATTGATTTAAATTATATTGTTAATTTATACAGCTGGAACACGTATAGAGGATTAGCTTTGAAATTATATTTCATTATACAAATAAATCAGATTGAAACGTGATGAATCTCTGACATGTTTCAGTTAAATGAATTTAAAACCAAACTTTTGATTTTCACTAATTTTAAGCGAGACACAAAGGATTTATAGTCAATTTTATTGCATAAAAATTCGTGTATTTCGCGTCGCATAAACATTAAAAGGAGGAATTCTAACGTGTGTATGATAATTTACAAACAGCATAAATTACTACATCTAAAATATGAATTACAAACTGGTTCTTCCTAGAAAGGGCACATTTATCGCTTAACATCGAACAGGGGTAATACTAAAAACTATTTGAATCGAATCAGATTACTTTCTATATACGTATACCTTTACAAAACATAGTAATTTTTAATTTACACTTTGAACATTTTCCGTGTAAGACATTGTACTAGTAGTATGTCAGTAATCGATCACAAGACACCCGTTTTTCACGCAGATTGTCCCTTGATGATTTCGTACAAAAGTGATAAATAAATAAGGGTAGCATTAGAAAAGTAGCCATCGAAAAACGTGTACGTGTGTTCTCAAGGGTGCGTTTTTCGAAGTCATTTTGGAAATTTTGGTCAAGGAGAACGTCGCGCTATCCTTCACAATTTCTTAATATATGTAACAACCCCGGCGTGTGGAAGTGCCGGTGAAAATACCGGTTTGCCCTCTTCGTCGACGTATTCCGCATAAGGTAGCTCGTAGATTTGTTCGAAACCGAGTCTTGCGCACAGTTTCCCCGAATAGAAGGACGAACAATCAGCGCGAATAATGTGAAATCCTTTCTCCTTTCCGATTTCCCTGCAAGCCGAACAGTCATTAAATATTTTCGACTAAGGAAGGAACACAAGGAAAACATATTTTTCAATTCTAAATCGATTATTCTCAATCGATAATAGAATAAGCCACTTTTTATTTTCCTACCTTTTCTAATCAACTAAGTAATCAACTAAGTAAAGGAGAAGCTAGAACCGTAATCAATTGGGATATTAAAAAAAATGTTTCATATGATTACATTGTCTTTTCCAGAAGGGCTTTGGCGATTCCTTTACCCCTCCAGTTGGTGTCTACAGAGATTATCCTGATCTCGAGGGTGTTCAACGACCGCAACTGTTCATCCCGGTTCACGTTCCTGTCCACGTAGTTCAGTAGCCTAAGGATCTTCTTGAACTTTGGATTTTTACAGGTGACTATATATTCTGGCTCATCCTCGGTTGACGGCTCCATTTTTCCTGTGAATCGATCAAATCCGATTGATTGAAAAATACAGCCATATAAACATCCGGGTACCTATCCTACACGATTGTATCTACTTTGCAAAACAAAGCTACACTCCGTCTTGAATACTAATAGGCGACGAAGTTTGCGTAATCCATGTTAGCGAATTGGCAATGAATAAAGTTGTATGTAGAGCACGATAATGACTCGATCAAGTATTCCGTCGTGTACGTTCAATGAGAGACATTGTTGTAAAGTCGAGGTTCAATCACAGCTCATCCATTTATATAAGGCAGTTCAGGGCGAATTATTTTCTCACAAGAGGTTTTGCTTATTATCTTGCAACAGTGCAGTCTGATAGCCATTCGAGGTCAATTCTCCTGAATTCAGGGGTTCGTTTTAAAATAATTATATCTCGCACTTTCGATTTGCTGCCGCGCGAAGAATTTTCGGTTTTATCACGGTTTCAGAAGCACCCTGTATACAGTGCACTAGTATGTTGCACAGTGAATGGCGATCGAGCATAGATTCTATTTCTAAAGGTCTCTAATTACCATAAAATATACGATGTCACGATGTTACTCATTTGCAACGGTCTAAGCTCGATTAAAGTCTCATCGGTTTCGAGCGTATCAAATTTCAACAAGCCAAATCGTGCAGATCAAAAATAATTACGTTCCAATTAATAGTTATCGGTACTCGATCGTCGTATAGATAAGAGCGTTGAGAGTCGCCGCGATTACCAAGAAATCCGTCGATAAGTTCAATTAGCGGTTAGAATTTTTTAAACGTCTCAAGGATTTGCGCTGCGGTCGGGAGTTGATCGTTTGTACACTCCCATTGTTACCATTTTTTTCTCCTTCCTTTTTGCTTCGCCGCAGCTGTGAAGCCAGTGTTTCTAATTTGAATAACGCGGACTAACTGGATACGACGATAGAGTAACATAATTACCTGCGATTGCGACAACCGGTAGAGATTATTAAGTCTCGCAGTTCGCTTGGTACTCGCATCACAATTTATGTAACGTTTGTGAGGTACCGTTTCATCGTAGATGTGTCTGTCACCTCCCTCACGATCAGATTTTTACGAGATAGAGCCGGCTCGCCGGCTGTTTACACGCGCCTCATCGTAAATATCGTTCGCTGGTCTCCAAGGTCCTGGCATTTAAGATCCTCGCTTATCTAGCGCGCAAGTCTATTCGAAAACGAAGACGGCAAGCGGCGTCCTTCGACTACGAATCGACGCGCAACTTTTTCCGGCTGGCGACAAAATATTCGAATAGGATGCAACATATGCAAACTGATAATCGAAGCGAAATTCGTCGCTGCGAGCGATTCGTCATCGCTTCGTGCTTGCAGAACATTTTCGTTCGACGTGTCATAGTTTCTCGCTGAGAATAACACGTTCTCGGTACCGGACCGTATTATTAACCCAGATACATCGGGAGCCGCGTAAACAGTCCCGTGTCAACTTGCGCATTAACCCTTTCGGAGCCTAGCTACGACGTCTTTCGACCATAATTTTGATTCTAGGCGGAAGCTATGCGAGCAACACGGATTTCGGACTGAAAAGAGTGTTTGCAATCGTTGATGGAACGACGCGAATAGCGATACGACTGCTGGTCTTAAAACCATCTCTGTGAAGGATGGTAACAGAAGAAAGGTTTTCGGTCCTTACCGTTTAGCGTAACGCCGACTATGGTTCCGCTAGTCGAGACCGCCATGAGGCTCAGGTTGTTTTCCATGGTGGAGGTGCTGCAATAGTCCTCCAACTCGAGGCAGGTGCTGTCCTCGCTTTCCGGTATCAGCTGGATCGAGTGATTAAGCGGTTCGTCCCTGAAGAAGAACCGTCTGAGGAACTTCAGTATCCTGAGTTTGTCATCCTTCGTGACAATCTGGATGTGGTAATCCATTCCGATGGTCCTCGGCTCCACTGAATCCGCCAGCTGAAACATATTCGTTCACCTAGGATCAGGGTTTTTGCCTGGGCCATTCTTGGAGTCCGTCGCGTTTCCGGAAATCCGGTACGATCCGGAGTCTTTTACTGGAGTAGCTCGTGACACGGCTGAACAATGCGCGGCTGTAACCGATCGTTGAAAGTCCTCGGTAACAGTATATCTTGCGACACAAGCGTTACAAGTACATATATATGTACGGTTAATGTAACCCAATGCAACAAGAGGCTAGAACAACATCGGCTGTTTTTGCCGCGACGGGAATTGAATTAGCGCTTTCACACGCGACAATTAACGTGGCCCGTCGTCGCATCGCGCGGCATGTGCCGCAATTCGCGATGCGTTCCCGTTTTGCTGCGCTTTATCTCGATCGGTTCTCTAACACGACCAACATGGTTGTCGTGTGGAAGTGTATACGCTATCGTTGATCTAGTTCTATGCAATGATTCATAACGGTTAATAGGACCGTGTGCGGTGCCATTTTCGTTTCAACGACAATAGTGAAAGAATTCGCACGATCCTCTGTCGGCGGTTCCTGGTTTTTCACGTTATCGATTGAGACACGTTTTCCTCGATCTAACGGGATGTTACCACCGTAACGGGTATTTACATAATACCCCGTAAAATTGTCTAGATATCGTAATAGCACCTGTTTATTTTTTCGGTTACATCACGTCACAGAAGGATCCAGTGGACGATAAAGTTTCGCCGGTATACCTCCTGTAATTAGCTTTGCTTAATGACCCCTCATCTCGGCTTATATCAGAGCCGGACGAGTACCGTTCTTCAATGCTATCAACGAACTTATTCTTCTGCTCTTTCAAATGACCAATTATAATTCGAATAATCGTACATTGTTTCGTACGTAATTGCCGTCGTATTGTACAATCGTTCTCCCGATGCACGGTGCTGCGCGATTTCAGAGGCCGCCGAAGATGATTCGACTTTGCTTCAAATCGCAGTGTTCCGCTTTCGATAAAGATCCGTTATTTCTCTTGCACCGGGAACTTGCGAAAAATTCATGCTGGCTTACCGTGTATTTGGTGATTTTCTGAACATTGTTCGTGAAGTTCGATCCAGCCTTGGCAATGGCAATGCGAGCCGAATTTCCGAACTCGGGGGTCCGCAGGGCGTCCATGATGAATATTCGGCGAGGTGGCCAACGCAATCGGTTCTATGGAGATTTCGGCGTCGGATCAATATCGATTCGAACATCCAATGGGTCACTGAATGCAGCGGGACCGTGGGCTACGCCAATAACACACGATGCTCGTTGTTGACGTCGAGGTGGTAATCCAACACTGCGCTTTGTGATAGGACGTCGTCTGTCTTATATACGCTCTGATCAGGCAAAAGCCGTTCTTACAGGGACAGGCGAATATAGTTTCGGAAGCTTGCGGATCGCTGGTATTACGGTTCGATCCCCCACGCCCTTCGCGTTTCCTCTTATTCTGATTTTTTCTATCGGAATATCAAGCGGATCGTTCTATTTTTCCAAGGAAACTCGCACGTGGAAGTCGAGTCGATTAGCGGTGTCTGCATACAGTAAAACGTATTGGGTTAGCACGTATCTTTCGTATGCAACATTATCTCAGAAATTTGCGTATCTCGTGCATGTTTTTTACATCGTTTGAAAGCTCTGCTCTTCCTCTGCCAAACGCGTTCTGGATTTTTTCATTTGGCCGAGAAAAACATTTCGGTCGAGAAAATTGAATATTTTCGTCGGGTCCTTTTTCTTCGAAGTAGCCGACACTTTCAAAATTCGCTCAATGTTTCGAAATCACCATTTCAAAAATGACTTTTGCGTTCACTTAGATACTTACTTAGAGTCTAGACCCTCAATAATACTTAGAGCCCTACGTAAGTTTCCCAGCTTTAGCATTATCCTTTTTAGAACAAGCCTAGTACATTACGAACCTATTACTCGAACCTGTCTTTTACGAAATCTGTTGATTTTTCTTATCCCTTCTAAATACTATTTCAATTCATTATTTCGCTTCCTATTTCTTATTTACCAGCGATATTAAACTCAGTCTTTACATTGTCATCTTTTTGAAACTTCTTTCCGTCAATTAAGTAAATTTAATTTAAAGTAAAATCATAATAAGAAATATTTCTTGAAAACAATTATTACGATCTGCGCGTATTTAACCAGGCTAATACGTGGTCAAAAAATCGGGCGATTAAGTACCAGGTAGATTAATTATCGGGCAAATCATGTCGTCTCGCGTTCCCGATGGTCGAGGCCAAGTCCCACGGTAATTCACGCTGGACAGAACAGTGCCGAGGGAAGATTTAATGTTCTCGAGAGATTTGTACCGTGCCTTGTACAGACTTTATCATTTGATATCTCTGGATGCAAATGAAACGAGCGCCGGAGATTGAAAATGCGCCGAGAACACGTTCGGCTTCGCTTGCCACACGCGATCGGCAACGGTACACGTTAATAGAAAACTGAAAAAAAGGGGGAAAATTATTAGCCGAGCGTTTCCATCGCATTGTATCAGAGGATCCTGGCGCACGTCCGGATGATGATAGTTGAAAAACGCGTGTTATTAATCGAGCCGTGTATCCTCGAAGCTGTTCTTGCACGAAGGTGACACGCGCAGAGGAATCCTCCTATCTTTTTCAATCAGCGTCATCGTCGATAATTGTAGGAGACAGGATCGCGAGCACATTGGGCCAGTCATGACCCATGCAGAAATTTCATTGGCTTTTTTTACGAGATGTAAATAATGCGTGCGCAGTCGTCAATTGAGCGAAACACGCTTTCGAACAGCGAGGATATTTTGTCTAGATCAGCAAGTGAACCGGCGCTCGACGGAAGGAAGAGTTAATTACTTCGTAGTCGTTGATTAATGATTAAAACGATTATATTCCCCGGAGGATGCAGGTGTTTCGATGTAACTAAATTATCTTTACGATTCCCGCGATGCATAACACGAGAGGAATTGCTGATGATCTTTCGAGCAGCTTCGGCAATTCATTGTTGAAGTTCAGCGTACACGTCGGGCTCGATCAAAAAGTATTTCCTCGGCGAGGCAATTGACGCTTCCGAGTACACCGAAAACCGATTAACCTCGCGACCACGCGTCCGTTTCGGAAAATCACCGAGAGAACTGTTCCGTGAATCCTCGAGCCGCGCGCTCCTTCAATCGATTCGTTTGCATAAAATGAAAAGTCGATTCCGTTGTATTAGGATGCAAATTGGGGACGTCGATCGCCACGGCTCGCAGCTGAATATCGAATGACTGCTGCTACTCGCTCGTTGAAATTGAAAGTCAAGACACCTGTTATGGACTTTTCAATCGAGACTTTCGTTACTCTCCTCTCGAATTACCATCGATACACCATCGAATAGAATACAGTCGCCCAGCGAAAATATTCCTGTCAGAAATAGATAGCCGAGAGAACAGCGGAAAAGAAATGTAGGGTGTTTTGCAACTGGTGGAACAACCGGATAGTAGTTAGAATACACTTTTTCACTGGAGACATCGTTTCCGAAATCTTTTGCCCAGATCTGTCACCGATGGATTTTTATTCGTGAAGTCTGTCTTGTATACCGACGATGTGCCGAATATTAAACAGTAAAAAGAAAGAATTATTGTAGAGTTTGATTAACGAGGATTTGCAAAACAACACGTTAGCAAATGTACGTTAAAATTTAATTAAAAGAGTGTAATCAATAAAATTTATTTGAAATTCGATTTATTCGAACACGAAGTTTCTGGTAAAAAAAATTGATTCTATTTTTCGACTCGTTTTTTGATATAGAATTAACCTGTATCCGGTCCTGCTATCAGTTACACAGTACCCTGTACAAAACGATCGATAAGCGAGCGAGGAGAGAGGTCGTCGAACCGATCCCTGGTGTATCATCGCCAGTAGCGGAACCGGATTCGGCAACCGGACCCCGGCGATGATAGTTCATTCCCTCCGAAATTATGCAATTTACCTGAATTGTAACGAAAGATAGAACGTGATCCAGACCGGTCACGGAACTATCGTCGATCTAAGCTGGCGAAGGTCGGCGAAGAGAACCGTGGCCATACCTTAGCTGGCATTCAATGACATCGAGTCGCGGCGCTCCTGGTCATCGAGCGTCAAAGTAAATGCCCACTAAATTAACTCCGTGTCGTTAATTTTTTTTTCTCGTTTAGGTTACCGGCCGGAACTAAAAGTCGTTTTATTTCACATCGTTTGATCGGTTCTTGATCCATTTTTTTCGTACGAGTCTCACGTCGTTCAATTCGCCAGAGTCCTTTGCAGCGATGCGGTGCGATGCGAACACAATCACCGCTTTCCGCCGCCTCTCATCCCGAGGTCTGTCAAATGGTCGCTGAATGAAGTCACACCGGAATAAAGCGTGCGACAATGGCTCGATCGTACCCGGAGATCTTTTCGAACCGGATCCTGCGGCGGGCGTCCCGACGCTCGCCACTTCCGCGATGGAGCTGACCTTTCCACACATCGCACCCATTATCACAGCGTTTTAATTATGAATTAAATAGAACTACCAAACCCTAAACGTTACTAATGTACATTGTTTTATAGCCCTGCCAAGACTGGATTTATTTAATATTTATTTAAGACTACGGACTTCTATGCACAATAAAAATTATCTGCATGAATTGTAAGACACAGAGACTGAATGGCAAGTTGATACTTTCTTTAATCAGTTTAATAGTTCAAAAATAATAGACTGACATACTTAAATGCTTTAAATCTTTGCAACGATCATTATCATCAACTCATTACACCTACTCCATTTTGCCTTAAATGGGTAAAAGTCTCCGTCGAATTACAATATAGGCTTTAATCAAAATGTGTACCTGAAAATGTCTGCTAGAAATATTCTTATAACACCAGGAGCTGTGACAGAAAATATAAGAAACCTGTCGTTTTGACTGTTTTCATAGTTCGAATGTTAAACTCGACACGAATTTCTTTTTTCATATTCCTAATTTTTGGCTCCACGAATTAGTCGCCATAAACCGGAAGTCTTGGTCCCTCCTTCTACAAAAGCTGCGTGCGAACATCTCGGATCGATGGCTCGCCTTTCGTTAGCCTGTCAGGTAGACTATTCGACCGTGACCCCTTGCGCCGGTAACCGATTTATAGTACGATAGGCGGAAAAGCATCCTGGAAGGTTCGTAGGATTGATTTACCGTCGGCGATTAATTAAAAAAGTTATTATTGGCAGGCACGTCACCGTAAGCCTGCCGCTTTGACAGGCAGTCACGTTTCCGATAGATATAATTATTCATCGTGGAGCGGTCTGTGCTCGTCGCGGACATGGGCTCGCTTGGAAAGGCGTAGAAGGATACGAGTGTATCGAATGCGCTCGGTTATTTAACACACGAACCGAGCAACTTAAGCTGGGTTAAGTTACTAAGAGAAGAGGCAGAAAGAGAGGGGGGGGGGGGGGACGGGGGAGGAGGAGACCAGGTTCCTTCGGGTTTCGTCGAGGAACGGATCGGCGCGATAAAAAAAAGCCGTATATTTTAATAAATTGACGGAAACGGCGCGAGAGAACCGGTCTGCAAATTGGTTACGCGGGACGGTTAAATTACAGTATCGCAGTTATTTTCAACGGTGAAGGAAACTGGTCTAATCTAATCCGTGCGATTAAATCGGCAGTAATGTCCATTAGCTCCCTGGTTCTTCTGTTATTACCGTGAATTATCCACCGTTCATATTCGTCCGTCGCGCGTCGCCTCGTTTCTTTCGATGTTTCTACCGTTCGACCGTTTAGTTTTCGTAATACCCGATGATTCCTCCGTCGATAGTCCCTCGATCGTTGATATGCTCTAGCGTATCGTGACGTAACCACCTGCCCGTTAACAGATCCCGATACATGCTACACGTGTACGCAAATGATCGCAAAGCCGCGCGTGACGGAGGCGGTGCCAGTTCCGCAACCGGCAAACCAATCGGAACAAAGTACACCTTCTTCGGCATTAAATCTGTAGCGGATAATGAAATGCAAGTTATCGCCTCGAGGTGAGCCCGTGAATAAATCGACGTCGTTTTAAGAAGTTACGAGCCATTCCAGTTGTCGGCGATTCCTTCCTTCTCGGTCGTTCGAATCCTTAACACGTCCTTTTCGCGGAACGTTTAAGGCCACCGCGAATCGAGAGGGAAAAGAAACGAAAAGGCGAAGAAAAAAAATAGAAAGGAATAAAGGAAGTCCTCTGGTCGGATCGGCGTCGACCTCGTCCACGTAAAATTCATTTTGGCTCGGTGTTTCCTATACATCCGAGCCGGCGGTTACGCGTTTGCGCTACCATTCGCGAGTAATAGTCGCAGGATTGAGGGACACATTATTCCCGATCTCCTTGGAATAAACAATGCTACGTAGTCACCGCAATAAATCGAATCGTCGACAGATATACTCGCATTTAATTACCATTGAACCGCCCCTACCGTGACTTGCTATCGAGTCGAGAACCGCGTGCTGCGAGACCGACTCGCGCGAACAAATTCTGCGCGATACGCCTTCGCGAAACCTATCCCATTTTACTGACCTTACGCTGTGCCGTTACGACCACCGTTTTCCTCAAGTACAACCCGTTCCATGAAGAAAATCGCACGATTTATCGTCCGGTGAGGTCTGCAACTTTGTCGCAGGTTCACGAGAGTGATTGCGAGACTCTTGAAAAACTCGCGTATATCCTTAAAACCCTCTTGATCGGTTATCCGTGTCTGACGAGTATACTCGCGCGTAAATTACTGGTTCAATTGCAATTTTACTGAAAACTAAATTATATTCGTTTTTTTAAATGAAAATATTTATTTTTAACTTTTTACCGTTCATTTTCTCGTTCTAAATAATTTCACTTAGCATATGAAAATAATGTAAATATACATCTAGATTAACGTTAGGTTATCTTTATTAAAACTTTCCTACGTAACGAATGATTTTAATGATATAGAATTTTTTAACATATGTATAATAAAACTGTGATAAGTATTTTTGTAATTAATATATTTCATTAAAATTTTTAACAGTCAGAAAAATACTAATAAATATATGTAACAATGCGTAGAATGAAACGAGGATTCTTGTTTTCCCTCGTTAATGTGTTACGATGTTCCGAAAATTTGCAAGCTAATGCGAAATAAATCGAACAAATAAAAAGTGTGCGTGTGTTAAGTAGTGAACTCGTCATCGGTTGCTTTTCGTGGCACATTTCGAGTATACATGTTTCAATATGATCGTAACCGTTAGTAGTCCGAACTATTTGGTTAATTGATTTCAACGTCACGCGAATGATCCATTTCGTGGGAAGACTTTCCGCGCTTTTCTGAATCGCATTCTGCGAAGCCACCTAATCGCAATGAATTAGCATGAAACGTTCAAGAATCGTGTAGCATCATGATGAAGCCGAAGAGTCGTCTTATGAGACCAGCGGGATCTTATAAATAAAAATTGTATCATTTCATTTGATGGTTTCATCGTGAGAATTGCTACGACGAAACCCCGGGATAGATAACTGAAGGGTGCCAAGGGGTAAAGAGGGTGTATCGCGGACACGTTCGTTGGCGTCGAAGATAGTGTTTTCGTTGATGATTTTTTTTCTGCCACGTGCGTCTTGCTAGTGTCGCAAGGGTTAATGCGTACGGTAATTGAGCAATTAAAATTGCAAAAGAGAGTCACATTTCTCAAATAACCAACCGAGAGTGCGGTGGGAGGGGTAGATACTGGTTGGACGTACAAAAACAACGAAATACGTCGCACCCGACTGCGTTTCGCTTAAATCGAGCCACGAATCGAGTGCATAACAATCGCTTAACCATCAGCGAGAGAAAGAAAGGAACGCGAACAGCCGTTCCTGCGAATGATTTACGCAAATTATCGCCGTGGTATCTTGCTGGACCTTTTTTTTGCCTCGTTCTCGCTCCGAACGGAATCGAGAAAACATCGACGCCGCGTTTTCTGCGAACGGGGCTCGGAATGAAAAAAAAAAACCTCTATTCTTCGTCGGGAACGCGATCGCCCTGTATTCGATCGGACGGTATCGCTGCAATCGAGGCTAATCTCGTTTAGCGTTCGTTCCATCCCGGTGTTCGCGCTCGTTTTAGAGTTCGTATCCGAGCGTGTCCGATGGAAAACTCTCACGGAAGGAAATCGGGGAACGGTTATCCGGTAGAAACATGGTCGTTGGTCGCGTAGCTCCCCCTGTAAAGCCCGAGATTGCAATATCAATGCCATTGTCTTTACCTCAATAGCTCGCCTTTAGCGGACCGTGCTGGGTTATACCTAGCATCAAAGTTTTACGAACGCTCTGTGTTTTAATAATAAAGTAATTGTCCTTTCACCGTCGAATCCTGAAGGTGAAACGAATCTGGTTTCCACGACCTCGATACATCCCATCCGCAACGGGATTGTGAAGCAAATTCGATGAGATGTAAAAATGAGAGAGAGAGAGCGAGATAGAGATACATAGAAAGAGATAAAGAGAGTAAACAGGAGCAGATTCGGCGAAGAAGTAAAATTAATGAAAATCGATAGAGAGTACTCAAACGTTACAAGTATCTGTCGACTGGAACGACTCGACCCTCGGTCCCGGCGAGTAGCATCATCCCCCTGTAGGCAAGACGAGCGGCTGCACGATGGAAAAGTCTCGGTCAGCTGACAGGCCAGGTGACGGGTTCACACTTGCGATCGATGTACACAGCAGGCAGGTCGAATGAAATCGAGGCAGGTATTCGATGGTTGCGCGAAAACCCCCCGCCGGCCCCCGCCCCGTCCAGCAGACTGTTGTCTTTGCCTGTCGCCTGTACGTGACACTCGGCGAGCACGACCTCGCGAATCCAGATACCGGATACCTCGGAGCAGCGAGGTCCGATGCAAGTGCAGCGACGCGAGTGCACCTAGAACAATTCTCGAACTCGCGAGCAACGCGATGCCTCTCGCCTAAAACCCGAAAATTCGCCGCCTTCAAAAACATTCGCCCATTCTACAAAACCGGCCTTTCCATATTTCCCACTATAAATAGATTTTTGTAATGTGCAACAACGATCTGCGCATCTCGTCGCCGTCGTTGATTAATCTGTCTATACACCGCGAGTCTTCGAATCGATTCACAGTACAGTAACTTCTCTTTCATTGTTCGTTTGCTTTTAAACACAAATGGACAATTCTGGATGTGGAGACAGAATTATTCGACTCTCGCGGCTCGTTTTCATAGTTGCCGATTGTCGCCACTATAAAGACTAGGCCAAATTGTCTATTTCTATTTACAAGCTGCGGTACAATTTGCTAAAACTCACTACAGACTTAATCTCAATGGGTTATCCACTACCTCCGGGAGCAATCCGAAGGAAATCGACAATGTTTCGGATCTCTCGAAAACAGCTTGCTGCGCTAGAGTGTGCTCGGAACACATGGACACCTCCGAAAGCAGAGTACCGTGTAACTCGAACTGCATGCTGACTAGCGTAAGCCGATCGTTGCACACTAGCCGAGGCGACAAAGTCCGCGCAATAATCGTGTAACCTTTGACTAGCAATCTTCGGCTACGTCGCTACCAATACGGACTGCATGAGCGCTCGTCGCCGTTATCGCCCGTACTACTAAACAATTAAACGTTCCGCGCGCACTGTTGCAAACGATGACGGCCCCGGATGGGGCGCAGACCCCTGGGGATCAATCGAAGAGCCAGCCGAGGTTTCCGACGCGGTCATTGAAAGAGATAAAGCAGCTCGACGCAACGGCTGGCCCGATGAAAGCGTAATTTCATTTCCACGGGCGAGGTGAGGCACGCTCGCCGCTATTCTCGTGGAAGATGCGCCACCGATTCGTCCGAGAATAGCAGCCGGAGGATCGAGGTGTGCAGTGGCACTGTCGTCGGTATATTTACATCGTGTCGACGCGACAGGATTGAAAAGCTGGGCCTCCTTTGGCCAAGAATCTCTGCCGGTCAGTGAAACGTTCGTCTTTGGACACGTCCGTCTTTCACCGATCCAATAAATCCGGTGATCGGATTATCGTAACACGCGAGCCAATCGATTTATCGTTACGCCGTAAGAAGAAAGTTGCACGATGGAAGAGAGCCAGTACTGGCCGACGAAGCTCTCAACAATGTTCGAGGGACGGTGTTGTCGAGTTCACGCGACAACACCGGGGAGCCTCGAATGGAATATTACACGAAGCCCGAGGAAATATGTTTATCTCTGCGGATGTGGCTATCATGGGCTAACTGTATACGGTATCCCCTATGGGGCTACGGGCAGTTTGCGACGTGTCGCAACAGCGCGACCAGAGAAACGGACGGTGGTGGGCGAAACAGTCGCGTCCTACTTACCTGAGAGAATCAAAAACCTCGGTCAGGTGTGTCCCTCTAGATTTTCGATGAATCGAAAGAACGAAACCGCGGCTGCGTCCCCTTCGGTCTATCGCCAACTACGCACTGCGAACAACGGAGGACAAAGTTCGCGCAATAGGGTAGGGTCATTACCATCCGGCAACGTAATACCCCTTCGGCGACGAGCCGTGGAAAGGGTAACCCCGAATCTATTTTCCCATTGAATTTGATTAAATAGCGAGATCCGAGGTTCGTTGATAATTAGGTCTCCGTCTCTCCTACGGCTTATGCCACGACAGCAGCATCCACTGTCCCTCTTGACCCTAACGACATTAACCAATTCAATGGTAGCCCGATCAACCGCGTCGATGGCATTCAACTTCTAAATCGCTGGCCGGCCAGAAGCGTAACTAGTACTTCTCGCGGAAATCTCAATTGCTCGGCGGCTCGACCAACCGGGATCTATGGGGGTCCAGAAGGACCTAGGAAGATCCAGGGGGCCCTGGGGGAAAGGAGATTGGATCTCCGTTTAGGTGTCAATTAGCAACAGTTCCACGTTCGCGCGCGTCGCTAACTGCACGTATCGTTGATCGGCGATCTCAAAAAAATTCAACGTTCCATTTGGCGCGCCGCGCCGCGCCGTCGTCGATCGTTTATTGGCATTCCTGTCTCGGTGGCTCGATCAAATAAATTATCACGATCATTTAATTGTGCCGGTTGCGCGCGGACCACCCGGCGGTAGACACCTAGCTGCGAGTAATTGCCGCGGGTACAGTTGCAATTACTTACCTGCAAGCTGCGAGAGTGTAATTAGAAAACGATTCCGAGCACGGTGCCAGAGCGCGCGGACTCTGTTCCACGCGTCCAATAAATCTCTCTGCTGTACAAGGAACACCGGACGCCGGCGACGATTTCACGCGAGCATCCATTAAATGATTAAGACGTTCGACGCGGCTTTTCTCTTTTTGCTGGATAATTGAATGCCAGACGAAATTTAATTACACCTGCCGCGGTGCGCTCTAGTTCAACCACGCGGAACGCGAGGCGTCGTTTGCGTGCCTCGTCGAGGAGATTTACGATCGAACCGTGATCCACGACCACCTTCTTGCACGACAGAAGCCAATCACGTTGATGGGATGATCGATCTGCGTATCATCGCTCGCGATTCGACTACAATAACAATCAATCTTCCTACAGAGAATCTTCCAAGTATGACAGCTTTCGGTATGCTACTTGTTTCGCGCTCATTTTAGTATCTTTCTTGTCGCGTCGTATTTTTCTTTTAGCTTTATTAACGCGTGAAGTAATTGTTATTATTCCGCTCAGGTGTTACGAAGGTAAGGTAAAAATATAAACATGGGGCCGTTGTGTAATTTGACCATGTTGTAAGGAACTTTACAGGCATCGTTTAGGCGACACGATTTTTGCCGAGTAGACGAACAAACGGGAATGTCGAAATCGGAATTAGAATATCGATCACCGATGAGTTGTCTCTTGTTTAGCTTTGACTATCTCTTTCACAGCTACATCATTAGCGTTTCTTTGTCGTCGATAAATTTCTAAAAGCGAAAAAATATTAATATTGACTGCATATTTAACAAGCTAAACCTTGTATATTAATATCTATTTTATCATGTACGATGTGTAATTTTGTAGCTCCATTACATTGATTTTCTTTTTCCGTAAGCTTTGTCCTCCATCGCAATTAAACAGATGTCTTCCTACATATTGTTTACTAATAAAGTGAGACAAAAAAAGATACGAACGAAGATACGAGTCGAAATACTCGTAATGAATCTGACACGACGTCGTATCACAGGGGGTTAAATATCTAAGTTAACCTTTTAGGTACGACGTGCCACTATAGTGGCTTTCTCAAGTTCGTGCTTTACTCAATTGTTTTATTATTTATTGAAGAAAACAATTAAAGTGAAAGTGTGTATATACATTATATTAAGAAAAGAATATATGTTATTAATACTATATATAGAAATACAAAAAATATATATATTAAGAGAAAATGGTAATTTAGTTACGAAAAACTTTATTTGCGCAAAATCCTGCCGTGCCTAAGAGGTTAAAGCGTTCCCCCTGATTCCGGTTGTCATCGAACAATCTACGAGCTTGACATTGATTTATCCCGATCGACGCGGCGACGCGCAAATCCGCCAACGTAGCCGTCCATATTTTTTCTTCCAATAACGACGGCTCATGAATCTTTTATGCCAGATCTCTTTTTTCAATTGCAAACCGTGCCCGATTACGAGTCTTTTTAAAACGATCGTTCCGCCGATAATCGAGATAAGCTCGAGGATTGCTCGGGTCCATGAAATAATCCGCTGAATCTCATCCTTATGCGTCGACGTGTCCCACTCCCGGCAATGCTCGAAGGATCTCGACGGATTCTACTTATCGGATCGCCTCTCTGACGGCAACGATCTGATGTTATCGCATTTAGATCATGCCTTCGTAAAAAAAATATCCGTTGCCTCCGTTAATCGTTACCTTGTGCCGACAATGCAATTTATGTGCAATATCATCAAGGTTAACCACAATTTCCCCATTATAGTCACATTTTTTTATTTTCACCGTGACTTTTTTTTTTTGTTTCGCTCCATGCGTGACCCATTAACGCGCAAATGACCGGCTACTGTATGGAATCGCCGATCGATTGCCTGTTGTAAAGATCTTTAACAGTCACTTTGTCATGATGCAAAAAATCCCCTCCGGTTCCCTTCAAATATGTGTAATCTTATTTCAAATGCCGGCATTATGTCGGCTAGAAATCTAACGGTACACATGCCTGCGTAGTCTACGTGCTTCCGTGAAATTATTATTATTATTATTATTACTAAAAACCTGTTAGTTGGCTTCGGCCATGAGCATTTATATAATGGTAATTGTGGATGAATAATTAAAGAGCTTCTTGGCGAATAGAAAATAGCGACGAAAAATAATGGAAGGATGCTCGACGTGGATGGCTCGACGAGATGACTCGTCTCACCTGGTTGCTAGGGAATTAGTTTTTGTTGTCGGAAAGATAGTTAGCAATGAATGGAATACGCGGCGAGAACGAGCGGAAAGGGTGTAAAAGCCGTAAAAGGCAAAGTGCTGTCGTTTAAAAAGGGTGCTCGTTTAGCTTGACATTCTGAGGACCGCGATCGAGGCCAAGTATTTTCGGAGGGTGTCCTATATTTCGTGTTTTCCTGAACGTTGTTGGCTGAAAGAGCAGGTCGGCCGGAAAATGTCAAAAACAGGGCCTCGGACGGAGAATTCCGCTCTCCCGTGATATAGTAGATGTCTCAGTCGCGAGCAAGGCTACACTTCATCATAGCCAGTACGAGAACCGCAAGACTTTTTACACTTTATAATGAACGAGGCGTGGCACGGTGATGTGCTGTACGATAGTCTTCGAGGAAGTTGATGGATGCGGTGGTCTCAAAAAAAACAAACGGAGCTAATTGAAAAAATGTATTTAATTAAACGACAAATGCTTTCGCGCGACTATCGACACGATTTCTACGAGTGTGGCGGTATTTCATCGAAATCCACATCAAAGAACGATAATAGATTTCATTTTTTCCTTAGAATATCGATTATATTTATTCACGTAATTATCGTAATTTGAATTTGGAGTTCGAGCGTGTACGGCAGCGCCTCGTGGCGTCTAATTGGCGAATTCATTCAATCCGCGCTGTTTTATCGATCAGTGGTGACCGCTAGGAGGCAGGATAAGGTAGACAATTCGTGTATCGATTATCAACGATTTATCGATCGCGCGATGCGCCATTGCGCATACATTTGAAGCTCCTTATGTATAAACATACGTGCTATATTATTCAACAAAATTTCACGCTGAAATTTCTGTAAATACGGTAGAATAAGCATTATTAAATACAATTAATATTTTTAATAGATAATCGACACTTATTATCGCAAATAAAAGTAACCTAATATTATCAATCGATTAAACAAAATAAAATGTCTTAACTCAGAAGTAATGAAAAAAGTATTTCACCGACATTCAATGTATCTTTGGTGTACAAGTTAAATAAAAATCAACCTGTTTCTCAAAACTATCTATTTTTTACTTAATTTGTTTGTGTTGAGAAAAGAGTTGTATAAATGTCGAATAGACATGTATGTTGCTAGTAAGAACACATCGTGACGTCTTTGAACGTGTACGAACAACAATACAGAGTTACAGGAAAGGTGGCAACAACATAATTGGAACAAAGGGAATATTTATGTTATTTATTTGTCCAAACGGACAGGATAAACCCAATGATACATTAAAATTCGACAAAGCCGAAAATTATCGACGCATAACAAAGTTAACTGTTATTTAAAATTTGATTTAATTTTTCTGCAATTGCTTGCAGTGTCACTGTTGAATCCTACTTAAATTTGCGGAATTTGAACTTTTACGTAAAGAACGAGATTAAGTGTTCAAATCGGTCAAACCGAGTATAAGTAAACATTCGATAATGTTTTAGCTATTATTCTTATATTTTCAAAAGTAAACGTGTAGAGACCACTTTATTTGTGAGTAGGTTTATTTCCGATTATGTTGAAATTGTGCGGGCGACGGGTGGTAGGGTGTACGCGACTGGGACCGCTTGGCGGCATCGGCGCGCTCAGCCAGCGGTCGCCATGGCGACCAGCAATCATCTTCCCCCACCAGTTTTCAAACGAGCCCCCTTCTGCGTCAGTCGTTCGCGAGGCCTCGCATGCGACGGGTTGCTTGTAGTTTACCGGCCAGTTTTTTCGGAGTTCCTGTCGCCCTTTCTTGCTCTCTCACCCCTGGTTAAGCGGTCCGAGAGCCGAAGACATCGAAGCGCCTCGGGGGCGCTACCGCGTGTGTACGGTGCGCCAAGAGTAGTTCTCGTCGCGACAAGGATTCGTTCCCTGTTCTCCCTTGTCGTCCTTACGGTCAATAATGAGGGACATGGCGGGCAAGATCGCGGAGTTGAAGTTCGAGGCACCCCTGGCACGCTTCGAAGAGGAAGACACCGCCAGCCTGAAGAACATGAATCTGCTGACAGGTTCGTGAATAACCGTGAGATACACGCGTAGCCAGTGACGCGTGCACAGTGCATACTGCACACGCATACTAGGTTTCCTCTCTTGGCGCACACGCTGCGCATCTCCTCTCGCTCCGGTCCGCGTAGTCTCCGGCCGACGGATCGAAAGTTTATCGCGATGTTCCCGATACGAAAATCGTTTTCTGACGCCGTTGCTGCCGTAACCGTTCGATGCCAAAATTACGCGAAACCGAGAGTCTTCGCCGGCATGACAGTCATTCGTGTTTCTGTCTTTCTCTCTTCCACAATCTTTCTCTCTCTCCTCTCCTCTCTCCTCTCCTCTC
>NC_135777.1:11345740-11460310 GCF_028453695.1 Augochlora pura | reverse complement strand
CTCCGAATCGATTGGAATACCAGCGTACCGTTGGCTCCCGACATAAACTCTCTCTCTCTCTCTCTCTCTCTCTCTTTCTCTCTTCCATTCCGAGTGTAATCGATCTCTCGAACCGTTTTGAAAGTGGGTGATCCTACTTACGGGTTAATAAAAACGTTTCGAGGACGGTTGTACGCGAGCCGTCGTAGATGCGTGTTTACACGATGCGAGGACAGTACGTAGGACGAGAATTTCGGAGCCGGCGAGGATTCTGCTCGGGCAAATTATAACATCGATTCTTCTGTGTCCTCGGTGATACAATTTATTTCGGGAGCCAACGGTACGCTGGTATTCCAATCGATTCGGAGATTATTTTCGCTTTTAAAGCTAGCTGGCACAAAATTCGAAATAACCTTCTCAGGTGACGCAGTATGTTAGAAAGAAAAGACTAACTTTAGTCGGATCGGTTAGCTAAGAACTATAGGCAAGTGTAACACCCTGATTTCTATGAAACTTTGCACAGAAGTCCGTGGAAATGTTTGGCATTTTTGTAGTGACCTGTATTCCTGTCAAGACGAAGGAAAATCGAGAAAGGAAAAGCTGCTACGGAATTAAGAAAATTGTAGGAGTAGGAATAAAGGTTTCTTCGAGGAACACACGGGATTTCGGAAAATTCAAGATGGCGCTACTGTAACTTATTTTCTTCCGTCGTTTTTAAAAATAATTCTATCGAACCTTGACCATTCAATTGGATTCAGGTTATGTATATGACTATAAGAAGAAACGCCGCAAATTGCTTAGTAACTTCAAACAAATAAAGCAATTTGAAATTTACAAAGCATTAGTGATCAGAAAAGTGAAAACATGTGACATGCAGTGTTCTTTTCTGCAACTACAGATTGAAAGGTTGTCACCTTTCGTCATGAATTGTTATCGTATTAGAAATTGATCGATTAAACTTTTTTTAGCTCTTAATTAACGGTATTCGGTACAGGATTACGAGCGATTCTTTTCGCTTACATTTGTCGGTAAGACGTTATATAGTTTATGTATCTACTTGATTCCTGCTGTACTGATAAACAAATTTTTCTCTCAGGTTTTGAAAATTTTATGTAATAAGTAAAATGGTGCTATTGCGTTCAGAAACATATCCCTTTGGTCTGATTTGCGCAGAACAATTTTACGACAGTGAAGATTTGCATACAGGTCCTTAATCTAGTAATTACCATTGGCAATCGATAGGTAATAATTAAACTGCTGGTTAAGGCGTCGATGTCACGCTTTCCTCGAGGCCTGGCGCATAACTATGCACATGTAAACGGAAATTTCGCAACCGAAAGAGTCGTGTTGTGCCCCGGTAGCAAGAACAGGTTTCGCGGGCCCGGGTAAACGCGTGAAACGTATAAAACGCGCGTGCACGCGCATGGTCACGCTCGTTTTGCCGGGCCTTAGAATCAAATAACGAGGGTGGCGTGGCGCATTTAGCCACCATGAAGAGAAGCGACCTTCGGACCGCGACAAAAGGCTACGTCACCCGTACAATTGCCGTCTAACGTGTCGCCCGAGCGAGCCCCGGCTCCAAAGAAACGAGAAGCGTTCGCTCGTTCGTGGAAACAGTGGAATTCCATCGGCATTCCGCTTCTGATCTCCATTGGACAAGCCACAATCGTACCCGCGGACTTTCTTCAATCGTACAATGGCATCCTGGAGTCTCTGAGTGTAACAACAAAACTCCAAATTGCATCTCTGATCATACTGCGGATCTTCACGAAAATTCTCGATGACTAGTTCATAGAAGTAGCGACAACCATGCGGGTTGTGACTTAAGGTTTAGAGTCTATTATATAAATCTGGATACTTATAATATGGTAATAAGAGGTTGCACCTGTTCTGTATACTTTGCCATTACGTTACAACTTCTTTTGCGTTCATTGAATAGCACGTATTGAAGGCGAGATCAGCAGCGACAATTCTGTTTTGCAGCTGAGGTCGTGCCGTAATTGGCAGTTACGAATAACGGAGGTCTCCGCTCGACTTAAGAGTTACCAATATTTGCGAACTATAATTTGAGGACACTGAAGTCGCGCGATCACGGCGTCGCCGATCGCTAAGTTACGTCACGCAAACGATCATTTCCTGAAATGGTACAGCAGGCTGAACCCGTGTATCAGATAACGTTCTTTCGACACCATGCCCCCGTGCGCACGTTTCGTATCGCTTTTGCGGCATCGTAGATCTCATTGAAAGCCGCACCTCCAGACAGTCGCGGAATCGTGAAAATCCGCGGCTCGGCAAGTAGACTCTTATCGAACGGCAGCCTTGACACGAGAAGATCCTGCAGGACACGATCCTTGACACGGCATACGTAATTAGAAGCCCACGCGGTAAACTGTTGGCCGTCTCTAGTGTCTCTAGCGTCTCTAGCGTTTGCTGGCTCTTCTTTCAAAAGACATCTCCGCAGCGTGAGACCTTCGGAAACAGAATGACGGCCGCTAGCCTTCAACGCGTTGACACTAATACGTGAAACAAAAAGATTGTAGAAAAGTCGATCGGCCGGGCATTCGATCCTGTCGAAAACATACGATCTGCTACGCTAAACCGATGCCCACACTAAACTTCGATCCGCAGTTTATGTAATTGATAACGGAGCCTAGCCAGCGACAGCGTATGTAATTAATACTAGCCGCGTTCTCCTTGTTGAATGCGGGAAATCTCCCCGTGGCCTGTCCCGCTCGATGCGTTCCATGAGATACGGCACTGTGTACAATGTACGCAAACGGTGACCCATCTTCCGCCGTTCCGCCTCTCTCCCTCTCTCTCCGTCAAGCTCTCTTGTGTTTACTCTGGGATACGCTGGAACCGGTGACTAGTACCCACTCGTGTGTCACTCGAATTTAGTTGGTTCTTCTCGACGAAGAACAAGGGTGGGGTTCTTTGCTACTGGTTACACGAAGTACTAAAAATATATTACATACTGCCTACGGTACATCAAAAATTTATTGTTTATGATTTTAAGAAAGACATTAAAATATCGTGCCCGCTTCAGTAGCGATACCAATCTCACGAACAGATGGTTTACTCAACGCGTTGACTAACGCGTGACTCAGATCGTGGGCCTGGGAATTATTTGCCCATATTTACAAATTTAATTCTGTGCTGATGCGTTGAGGTTGCAAAATCTAGCTAGCTCTTCTGAAATGGAAAAAGAGAGATGTAGCAAAGACTATGGAAAACCGTTCTACATTCTGTAGAAAGACGACGTAGAAGTTCGGTCTCTCAACCGTTTAACTTTCCGGATGCAAGTTGTTATGGGGTTCTGATCGTATCTTTCTCTGCTCCATAGAACAATTGCTGGACGCCAGTTTGGATGAAAACTACGGGGAGAACTGCAACGCGAACGAGCCGCCGACGACCCATGAAAATGGCACCGATACCCTACAGGAGGGGACGTTCAGCCCCTTTAGCGGCAGTCTCGAGGACCTTGTTAATACCTTCGACGAGAAGATAACGACTTGCTTCCGCGATTACGGCACGGATGTCGAGTCTTTAGCACCTGTCCAAGTGCGGACACAGGAGGAGATCATGAATGAGTGCCAGTAAGTTCTTCTCTAGGTCTCTAGACCTGCTTACTGGATTTAAGAAACGTACAAAACATTTTGAGGCCACGCCTGGTCCGCGTGATTCGTTTTACGTCAATAACGACTAATCAGTCGGTTGACTCGTCTTTGTCGGAATCATTTCTTATCTTGGGTTTGACGCATTCAAACTCCAAACATAGTCACCCTTGAACGTATAAGTGGCCCTCGAGTAATACTGAAAATCGACGTGTTATAAGAATCAATTTCTGTGTTATGTCATTTTTCCAAAGTCGCAAAGAAATGGTTTATTCATCTTCTTATATTACCTAGTAAACACTTAGACTTTTAAATTGCAAAGCATAATTTTCACTTTCGCGTTAATAAATTTACATGGCCTGATTTGATTTCTCCTAAAGAATCCTTAATTTTTCATAGAACAATCTACAAGGCAATTATAGCGATGCCTGCCGCGTTACACGTAGATTGCCAATGTTACGTTCGAACTTGCATAGATACGACACTGTGGACAAACAGGTGTACCTGGCAGCGATGTGCCATCAGGTTTCGCGAAAGTTACCTTGGTAATCGGTGTCCCGTAAGTCCCGACAGGGCTAAAGGGGGAAAACGAAGGAAAAAAGGAAGAATGCACGAGCGATAATTACGTCGATGCGTGCGCACGACCGAGATGTTGTCCATGATCCTTGGGTCACGCGATTCACCGAGTACAGTTATACCGGTTCACGGTTCAAAAATGAGGCATAAACGCGCGTCATCGTCGTCGGCACGGGTAAATGAATAGGCGATCGTTTCGCTCGTTTATCGCGTTGAAATTGTCACGATTCACCTTGAGATATCTATTACGGAGGATCGCCGCGGCTAAATGATAGGCGGAGAAACAACCTGACGAGAGCGGAAGCAATCGTTTATGGAAGATTGCCGTTATATTATTCGCGCGCGAGAGAGAGAATAGTAATTACCAGTCTCTACGGATGCTCCAATGACATAATTCAGGGTATGCAGGCGCGTCTTTCCGCTGCGTCTGGATGCGTGCCGCTTTTATGATCATGTCGAATTTATCGTTCCTATAAAATCACGCAAAAACTCGCGTGAGATTACGCCTTTCGCCGGCAACCAGCCGGCTGTTTACCACATAATATATCCTGTTCGGGTAATAGTCGCGTTAACGCTTTCTTCGGCGACTTGTTAGGGCGCGCGAAGCAGTTTCACTGGATGCACCGGTTCGACCAATATCGCGGAACGATAACTCGGACGCTGTTATTAAAGCTTATTGGTTCGATGCACGCGCTCGAATTGCGCATAGCGGGCACGTGGATGGGAAGTATGGGAACAACCAGTGTTCATTTATGGATGCACCGTGCAACTGTTTCAAGGTGGCCTCCCATCATGCCACGAAAGAGATCTTCGAAGCGTAGAATACCGTTTGTGGAATCATTTGCAATCGCGAATGTGTCCTCGCGAATCGGTTTTGAAATGGAATTGCAATACTTGCACCGTCATGCCGTAAATTATCTACTCTTCCTTGGAAAGTTTTCTATAATTCTCTAGTCTAGCTGTATTTCGCTGCATTGGATCGAATCACTCCTGAAAATATCACGTGCGCTGACTTTGTAGTCGAGCGAGGCTCGGCGTGGCACAGTTTTCTCCTTTTCTTGGCGGCCAGAGCGAAAGCAAAACGCGGTAACCCTCGAAGCGCATATCCTCGTTCAAATATACGGCACCCCGTTTTATTGGGAATCGTTGAACGATTCGTTGGGGTGCTAGGGGACGATGTGCTAGCCGCAGAGCCGGATCCTCGGGATCACGGTATCGATTTTCCGACTGAAAAGTGTGCCGCCATGAGTACTCTCTACATGACGTTTGCGCCGCGTGCTGCAGCTTTCTCTCCGCGGCGTGGACAACACGCCAAAACAAGAGAGAACTGTCTGCTAATTAAATCGTCGAGTCGCTTCGAATGTCCCTCGTTTTTCAATTGAATCCGATGTTCCGGATCGCTCGAAATAATGGCCATTGTAACGGGGATTATGTATTTGAAAACGATCAGCCGGACGGACAATAGGCTTCGCGAGTCGGCGAGCAAAGCACATATTCCCTAAGAATACTCGCGAAGAAACGGCAGATGGTTCCACCTGAGAAATTCAGAACGGTCACAGGTGGAGGCTTGCTCGACCACGGCGGAAAGTCAAAATTCTTGTGGCCCAGGGTCGAACGGACCAGGCAAATGTTTGTAGAGGACGGTGTCCATTGTGATCGAGTCGCAGGTGTCCGGGCGAATTGCGCCTTCGAACGGTGCAGGTGAAGCCCAGCGAAGCGCATAATTGTATCTTCTTCGGCGTAGAGTAACTCGGCGGCGAGGCTCTTAAACTCGTTTGAACTTCATTGTCCACTGTCGTGCATAATTCCTTTGAAGCCACGCTCTCCCGCAAAATTTGTCTGGCCTTTAATCCAGCCAATTGGCTGCCTAGGCTTGTGCAAAATAAAACAAAGAAACGGCTGACTTAAAAAAGCATTGTTCCAAGAATATTTTCTTACCGTGGCACGCACTGATAGTGCTTCGGGTCTCGCCGCAAACTCGGTTCACGATCCCACATACAGAAGCGACGATTTCAATTCCATTTCCTCGACAAAATGCGAACTCAGCGATTTTCGACTCGGCGAAGCAATGCTTAAATTTTAAACGCGAGGGCTCGAGAGATTTAACGGACATGGATTGCATCGAGCAACAAGCTCGAGAGAATCGAAGCCACGCCTACTTGGGCGTTGTACACGCAGAACTGTTCTAATCAAAGGAGACAAATTTAGAGAGAATTTCTGAGATTCTTCGGTGTTCGATTTTTAAGGGATACAAGCTAAGCACGGGCATAGGTTGCCCTCTGGGACACTACCCTGGGGCTCCACTGAAATGAAGAGCAACGAGACCACGCCCACTTAGGACGTTGTACAAAGATGAAACAAGATAAACAGTTCTCTGCTTTTTCCTCTGGCATCCTCTGCCACAAGACGTTGGTCCAGGGTAATCTTAGACGCTCGCAAACGGCAAGTTGTCCCGCGGGACTCTGCTGTATCTTTACCGAAATCGAGAGCAAAGTCCACCCGGAGCATTCTGTACAAAGAAAACGGACAGCCTTTGCTCGAAGCATTGCTTCGAAATCATGTGACATGAACGAGAAGAAAGGCCGTTGTTTCGTAAGAAGCAGAGAGTGCGGACTCGTGGAGTAATATTCGCGTCCGCTGGGGTCTTGCAGCTTACAGTGTCGTAAAAAACGAGCGTGGCACGACAGCGACTGCAGCCACGTATTTTCGTAATGTGCCAAGGATTTGCTCGCGTCAGGATCCACCGGTTACGTAACGCGGCGGCGGTTTGATCTTTGGCATGATATTGAGGTCCGTCGAAAGAGAGCGAGGCCCCAGCGCGAGAAGTCGAGAGGTCAGCGTCCGACGTTCGCAGAAACGACACGTGCTGTTGCACGTGTCTCGCTCTCGGGATCGCTGGCGTTTTCGTACACGCGTGCGGATCCGTGTGCGCACGACTCCCGAAAGAATAGGAGAGTCGTTCGTAATCCAATTTGTCGGGAGCCGTAGAACCTTTTTCACGGTGTATCGGTATCGACTTTTCGACGAATGAAATCTCGGCTCAAACGAGACCGTATTCGGCATTCCTCGACGCTGGCCTAGGCCGGTTCGTGTTTCCCCGTTCTCCTCTCCCTTTGAAACACGGTAGCTCCCGGCTCTCTTTTCACTCCCGCGATCCGAAAGACTTTCTCGCCTCGCGGCGCCCAGCTTCCCCTCTTTTCTTTCTCCTCTCCTCCTTTTTTTTCTTCCTTTTCGTCGTCTCTTTTTCTCTCGACCCGGAGCCCTTTCGAGGCCGTGCATGCACGCGCACGCGACTCTTCTGTCACCACGGTGATGATCGTGACCGCGCCTCGAAACCCGTGGCACCGCTCGTTACCCGAGATTCGATTCAGAGAACGTTACAGCCAACGACGAGCACGTTCGTTCTGAGCTAATCGGCGCGTCGGTTGTTGCTTCTTACCCAGATTCCGTTGTCTCCGAAGCCGTGTATTAACGTTTCGATGCAAAGAAACGGAAGTGCCTTGGCCCTTTTGTACCGAAACGAGATCATCGTCGCGATTGAGATATCGTTCCAAGACGAACTAATTACGGCGGGTAACATCGGATGCATTGCATTAGAGATCCTCTCGTAGACGCGAAAGTAGGATCAACCTTTTTCATTAATTCGGCCATTGTATTTGACCGTGGAAATTGCACAATTGGCTAGAGAATGTTTTCCACGTAAACTCTCTGACGTAAAGCATCAGTCTGCGAAACCACAAAGGACTTAGGTTGCGACCTAGTATGAAAAACTGTATCAACTAAAATATCCGTACGTTAATACACGCGTGACCCGTAGCATTTACCTTCCAGCACTTTGCGGAACGTTATGGTCGTATTAGAAAAGAAAGACACCGAGCAACTACGATGATACAGTGCTTGATACGTCACGGATCGAATCGCAGTTTCCTCGAATCGGATTCTAGTCCCTTTAACCCGAAGCCGTGAACCCGAGCGTCTAGTCGCGAACTCGGCTTACTACAGAGGAGTATGTATCAACTGCCTATAGCTACAGTTAGGACAATGTACATTGTAAGTAGGTTCGAGCCTGACCGGTTAGTTCGAATCAAGTATCTCGAGAAAGAAACGAGCAACGCTTTTACATAGAATCGAGCAATTTACGAGCACGTACTCTTATCGGAAATGAATTTCGAAGTTCGCGTTGAACTTGATTCCGTTCATAGCTGTAACCATGCTGCGGGCACAACAATCGCGGCATGCTGCTCGTGCGGATTAATCGCAGCACAGCGAGAAGAACAATCGGGACGTGGAGGAGTGGCGCGACGCGGCAGCGAAACGATCGCAGAGTGCAGAGAGTCCGGGAGAGAATAAAATCGGCCCCCGGAACGATCGATCGCGCCCACCCCGGCTAGCCAGCCTGGCAAAGAAATCGTGCGTGATCGAATCGGCTAGGGACATGAAAATTTGATCTCTGTGTTTTGTTCCGTCGTTCGTATCGAGCCACCCTTCGGATAGACAAACGTCAATAAAGCCGCGCACGCGCCGCGCACGGCCTAGTCACCGTCACGATTCTCCTCTGGTTATCGCGTTTTTGTATCCCGTTTTCTCAAGCAAACGTTTTACTTTTCCCGTTGCCTTCTATCTAAGGTCCAGCCGATTTCACGTTTTCCAGAAGCAATTTTTCCATCGCGCAACGACCGCATCAATTATTCCGCGTTTCTCGTTGCGTCATTAAGTCACTCTTTGCTTCTATTCAACAGATCTCACGTCCATTCCGCCATCTACGCTCGTAGAATACCTTGGACTCGCCAGGACGAAGCGGTTCCTGCACGGTCCTCCTCCTCCTCCTCCTTCTTCTTATCTTCTTCCTCCCACAACGGTTGCACAATGACAGATTTTTACGAGGATATCGTTTTCTCCTTACATGCTGCCGCTGTTACGCAACGGAACAACGTACGAGGCACGGTCGCGGATCATTGAACCGGACAATTAATTAATCAGCGAATACTCTTTCCCCGGAATCGAATTTGCCCGCGCTTTTCGTTATTCCAATCGCTGGAGGACAAACGCTGACCAAAACAATAACACGCTGCCAAAGAATCAATTAAATGAACGTTTTTTGATACCGGCTGTTGTTTCTGGACGAACTGATTGCTAGAATATAATAGGGGATAATAAAACTGCACCGCTTCTTGAAAACCTTTGAATATTTAGCTATGGTTGTAATAAATTGTTTCGCATCGGTCCCTTGAATCGCAACAGAAGTTGGCATATAATACAGGTTAACTCGAAAGTCAAATAAAATCTGTTGGAGTAACTAATGACAGACAAAGCGTTTGCGGAGACAATTACGTTCTACGAACCGGCATCAATACCGTTGAAACGGTGCAATTTCTATGTCTACTAGCGCTAGGAAACTTTTCAGAATATATCAAAGTACATAGTCGGAGAGACGTAAAGATTTTGAAAATCTCAGATATTTCTACGTTTCCGGTGATATTGTATGATTTGTTCGCTTCCATCCGGCGTGTGTGTCAATTGTTCCGTTTCATTCTAACGTTGCCGTATCGGAGCATCGTCGTGATTACCAAACGCGTGAAAAAATCCTACTCACCGACGTATAATCGTCTCCGGGTAACGTTTGCATAAACACAGGCGTGCTTTTTTATTTACACGCCTGCTATCTTTGGAGCGTATCGATTCGAGACGTTATGGAGGCGACAATGATTCTCTCTCGGTCGCATCAAGTGACCGGCCGTGATGTTTAGCCGCTTGCGTTTCGATGCCTGATGCCCGATGCAACCGAGGCATACCACCGTGTCTGGGATGAAGTCACTGCTTTAATACAATTAAAATTAATGAGCAACTCGAGTGGGTCGAATTGACCTCCATTTGTTAATCCGACACCATCGACCGGGATCCGTCTAGGTACTGTAAGGTACTGTCTCTCTCCTGCGCGCGCGAAAGTTTCGCATCGTTTTTATTTCCGCGGTTAGCTACGCCAATGTCTGCCGCGGGCCAAAAGGAAACAAACCATCGGTTTAATCAACGGGGAACGCTGGCGGAAAGAATTCGAGGGCTCGCGCGATGAGAACATCACGGGGTCGTCGTTCATTAAACTTGATTAAGAGAGGGTGCACGCGTCTGCGAGTTGAGCGACGAATTGCGCGACGAGGACATTGCTCTCACGCTTGTTGAAAGCGAAGATTTGATTTGTTGGTTCACACTTTTGAGTTGTTGGTTCGTTGCGAATGAATCGGGTATGGTATGGGGAACGACTACTTGGAAACCTTAAGATTTCTCTTTGGAGACAGATCAGGGTGCTCTCATTTCTCGAGTCGGAAAATCGGTAATTACGCATGTTTCTTTCGTTAATAAAAATAAGAAGGTACTGTAAAAGTTTGACGAACATAATGCTCGAGATTTTCGTACGACAGCGTGCACGACGCTGAGGAATGCGCCTCGGAACTGTGTCAAATCGCGAACAATTTGTCGGCTAGAAAGAAGGGTTCCCAGCGATTGTTTAGCGCACCGGTGAAAAACTGCTCGATTGAATCGGCTCTAAAAATACCGACGCAATGCGGTACGGAATAGCATGTTACCGGTGCGATTACGCGCGTTATGTAATTGGAATTGTTTACAAATCAGTGGTACGAGAAAGGGCCATTGATCGAGAGTCGTTCACGGGCACCGGCGTAGCGTCGATTCGTACGAACACGTTCATTTCCTTAGAACGGCCCGCCTATTGTTATCGGGCCACGTTACTCTCCGGTTCGTGGCCGGATCGAAGTGTGCGACTCTTCCCGCGCGCCTGCACACGGTCGTACGCTCCTATATGTACACATGCCCAGGATACGCCTACGAGAAGAGTGATTCACACGCTATCCCAGAAAACGAACACTTAACAGAACGTCTGTCGCCGTCATGCGGGATCTTATCTTTTCGTAGCAATTTAACTCGTGCGGGAATCTTCTGTTTCCTCTCGAATCAAAATTCTAATCTCTCTTATCGAACGACCTACGCGAAATTCTGCTTGCAAAATCTTCGACCTGCGCCGCTAGTTCAAGCTATATCCACTGCTGTATCGAATAAGATGATTCTTTGGTCTACCGACGCAAGTTCTATGTGTATCGTGTACTGTCGGATATTGATAGGACCCGCCGCTTGACCTCGAGAGAGCGTTTGCAGAATGCCTGAACTCGACGCGAGCGTCCGTTTTCAATTATCGCAGGACTCGCGGTTTATTTCGGGCGGCGTGTCCACCACTGAAATAAAAAATCGAAAAGTTCCAGTCGGTGAATTCTGCGAAACTGTCCGTTCCGACGCGAGTGTGCGTACGGTTGATTCGATTCGTGGTTTGAAAACGTCAGAAGAAAATTTAGCGAGAGAGGATATGAGTCAGCTAGAGCGTGATGGATCTGCATAACTAATAACATGCCCGATCAAGTGCGTATTCTCGGGAGAGAAAGAATCATTCGTGCGAGGCCAGGGATTTTAATTAGGAGATCGAGCACTCTCTCGTTTCACATTTTAATTGCGCCAAAACGTATACAGTTCTTACATAAAATAGTTATTGGGTTAAATCGAAGTAGTTAATAATTTTATCAAGAATATTCAGCACAATACTACACACCCATATTGTTAACTTGCTCAATGTTCGAATTATTAAGAGACTGTACGACCTTACAGAATGTGGTGGACGATAACCGGCACCTTCGGAAACATACTACCGATCGACTGGAGCAAATCGTACGCGAGGAAAATGCACATGCCCGCGTTGAATCTAAACGAGGTCCCACTATCGAACGACAGGTAAGCTCCTTTCTTTGTCAACGTCTCTTACTTTCATTGTCATCCCTTTGCCGCTTTCATGTCTCATACGAAGTACGCAAAAATCGAACGTATGTCAAAGATGATGGCCTAGACGCGATTAATGTTTGCCAATCGGTTGCTTTCCTTTTGTTTGCCTTAGACAAGAACTAGAAGATTTAAGTAGCGAAGACGAGGCGGTTGCGACTGATTTGGACATGCATGCTTTGATCTTGTCCAGCAGCATCGACACTCACAGTCCTGAGGAACAACTCAAGACTGCGGAAGAAGTACTTCGCGAGATAGACGACATAATACAGGTAAGTTAATTTGTCTCCACGGACATGCATATGCTACAATAATTCTACACACTCAAATTTATAAATATTTCTTTCGAACACTGTGTATCATTTCCTTATCCATGGTCCAAAAAATGAATGATTTTTCGTTTTGCAGGAGATCCCATCGATGGAGCAATCACCGGACTCGGATGGCTCGTTATTGGATAGTGACGAAGCCTTGGAACGGAGCAGAGAAGTTCTCGGTTCGCCGTTACACGAGAAAAGTATATTTCCATCGAGACCGATTTGAAACAATAAACAACCTCGGACTATGGAGCCTGCTAATACGAATCACGATGTGTTTGTTTTAGAGTTAAAACAACTGAGCTCCAGTCAACTAACTGAACTCCTCGGCGAGATGGAGTCGCTGGTGGGAGCCCTCAGCGAAACGCTGATCGCCGAACTCGCGTTGAGGGATGAATTAGAATACGAGAAGGAACTAAAGAATCAGTTCATCTCGCTACTGCTTGCTGTACAAAACCGACGCAGGCAGCACCATGTGACAAAGAAGAGAAATCAAATGCAAAATGGTACTAGTCCGTTGCCGCAACACAGATCTTTTCAGGAATCCAAGGTAGAGATCTGCTCATTGATGATACTTCCTTTTAATATAAATTAAATAATGCTCGATTCTTCTTTTAGTATTTAACGACTGTAATCCCGTATCATACGGATAGTGGCCCTCCAGACAACCAAGCTTTACAGGTTCTTATAAAAAGTAAGTATTTCTAAGTAAATAAATGTTTGTCAATTAATTTGACACTTAACTTCTTGAGAAGACGAGATTACGTAATGTTTGTTACAGTACTAAAAGCAATTAACGAAGATAGTCCAACCGTACCTACTTTATTGACGGATTATATACTCAAAGGTAAGATCATATTTTAAATTCGCAATTGTTTAACTGAATTAAGAATAAATGTTATAATCCTCCTTTTTCAGTTCTCTGCCCCACTTAGTGAGAATATCATCTCACAGGAAAGTTCATGGAATACCAGGAAGAAAGATATTAAGATATTGAAAAATACAAATTTGCTCTCTTCTTCTTGCCAGTACGCTTCAGCCGTTGTTGTGCCGCATATACTTGCGTTAAGGCAGGTGATTTTTCGCTTCTGAGTTGTGTCTCGAATTACACTCTCTCTCTATTGATTGTAGATCGTAGGTAGGGTCCCGCGACACTCGTATCTAGTCTTACTTTATATATTATAATGTGTATATTGATTTTATATAAGGTACAGTTCCGATAATCTATGTATTGCGCTCTACGGAATACCTCTTATCGTATACATGAATTATAAAATGCGATTCTTCATTTTTATATACGTCATCATGGATTTTTCGCGACGATTCGGTTTTTTGTAATTTTTTGTACATAAAGATTTTATCGAAGTACGTGTGAGCAAAGTTTACTATATCACCGAGAATACTTATATATTTATCTAGAGAAACATACCAAATAATATGTAGATCGCTCTCGGCCGAGGAGAGAGAGAAAGAGAAAAGCGTTAATAAGCTTACGGATTTAGTGCGTATCGTTGTAACACCCGTATCTATCGAAAGTTACATCTAATTAATAACGTTGACGCGCAAAAATACATTGCATCCCGTTAACCGAATCATACCTTCACAGATATGTACTTTACTTGACAAAACTGTTAAACGACTGTGCGCAAAGTTGGTATTAAACGTTCTCTCGTATACAGCGACACAGTTGTCCCAATGCATTGTGCATATAGTAGAAATACTGTGTTTGTTGAAATAAAGAAATAAATCGGACAATCTTACCATTCAAAAGAGTACTCCTCATCCGTATTCAATACAATTTTTGTTCCACATTTAATTACACTATCTTTTTCTCAAAGTAAATATTCGATGACCTCAAATAATTCTGTATCACAAATCTCTTCTTCGAGAATTTATTCTGGTAATATCCTGATACTAAAACAATTTCATTCAAGTTCTCTACTAGACAATGACATAACTAAATATGCAATGGTTAAACAATAGAACATTTGGATATCAGAATATTGTAAAAATAAATTTTCGGATATGAGAGTCTCTGCTATACGTGTGATCTACTAAACGGTGCCTAAAAAAGTATGTTATTTCATTCAAGCGAACGTAGTTGATAGAAAATCACTGACAATGATTTGTTTGCTCCTTGATAGAGTACAGAGTTAGTCTCCACATATTTTCCCTATTCTTCATACAAGCAGCCAAGCTTCCTACATAGCCTGTTTTAGAGACATCACCTAGTGCGATGATCGAAACAGTTACACTTCGAATTTTTGTAACTTTAGTAACATAACTTGTGCAATAATTTATCTAGACTCATTTTGAGCCCTGATTTCAAAGCCCTTTTGTATTAAATGATAAAACAAAAAACTAAAGGTAGGTTCTCATGTTTAAAAATTCTACATATACATACGTATAATTCTGTATATACATACACAAATATGGAAATGTACGGACTGACTACTGACATAATCGGGTCACATGATCAACGTGTTACTATTGTAGTGAGTGTATTATATTTTACTTCTAAACTTTGTTTTATAATAAAGACTCGATCTTATTTATAGTGTTCATTCGTATTGTACCAGCATATGTAATTATAGATAAATCTTCGAAAAGCTCTAAATTTAGTGATTGCACTAGGTACCGTACAATGTAATAAAGTTAGCAAACAAGCAGATGAAAATAATAGGAAAATCACTGTTATATGAATTGATTGCAATATAAATAGATTCACAAGAAGAGGTATGCACTTAATGTATTTGATTAAATGATTATCATAATTCTCCTTTAACCATAATCCCAAAAATATACATGTTTTTTCCTACGCAAAAGCTAACCTAAATTCCACATAATATTATCTTTACATTCGCGGCAATTAACTTTTACTGATCAGTCACAATTATATTACACAGATGAGTGCAAAATTGCCTTCGCATCAAACCTTAGCCAAGATTATAGGTATAGGAGGTCTCTTCGTTGTAGGTGCCAATTATCTGTTAACAAACAAATATCAACAGCGACTCCGAAGGACAGTAACCTTTCAAAGGGTAGAAGAAATTCTTCATAATAATGAGAAAGTCATGCAGTACTTAGGAGAGCCAATAAAATATGGACGTATAAAATTTTGTGATCCTGAGGATAATGTCAGAAAATTTTTTGTCCCTGTGAATGGATCTAACACTACAGGTGAATTAAATTGCACACTTTTCCTGGATGAAGAGATTAAACCTGTAATCTCAAAGTTAGAAATTAAATTTCCTGACACAATTCCTAATAAACTTTTTATGCTTTATGAAAACGAACAGTGAGAACAATGAAATACATTGTTACTTTCTGTTTCTGTGTCATGTTTTTGTGGTACTGCTTAAAAGTATACAAAAGTCTGGTAGTGTTTAAGTTAAAATCAAGAGAAAACATGGTAGACTAATTATATTCAAAACTTTTGAATACAATATGAATAAAGGTAACTAAATTATTATCTAAATGTTTGTAAAGGCATGTCGGTAACTCCCTCTGGAACCTTGAGACCTCTCCTAGTATATCCAAAACTGGCTTGTATAACGTGTAGAGCAGCTTCGACGGTGAGGTTTACATCACGTGGATTACCAATTTGAGGATTTACTTCTACAAGATCTACAGCATTTAATCTACGAGTCCTGTACAGTTCTTCCATTAGATGAACAGCTTCCCTAAGGGACAATCCTCCACGCACTAAAATCATAAAATCATCATTAAATATTCTTAGATACTAATAAAGAAGTGGATTTTATTTACCAAGTGTTCCTGTACTTGGTGCTTCCAAAGGATCAAGGGAGTCAATATCAAAACTAACATGCAATGACTTTGAATCATGTGGATCTATCTTTTTTATTGCCATATTAACAACATCATGAATTCCTAAATGGAAAATGTAAATTAGTTAATATTCATTATAATACATGCACACCAAGTTTCAGATATTACCATATCGTTCAACATCTTCCATTCCAAAAGCTGTAATTCCAAATTTTTCAATAACTAATCTTTCATAGCGATCTACAGACCTCAATCCAATGTAAGCTACATTTCGTATAGACAACCTGAAAAATTATTATATATTTGTAATGAACAATTGTAATTTTATTCATAAATCAACAAATTCCAGTAGATAAACTGTTAAAGGATACGAATACTTAGAAGCATTACATTGGTTGTTGCCAATCCATTCCTGGAAGATGCGGCCAATAATCAGATAATTCAGAAGTTAATAATGCTACAGGCATTCCATGAACATTTCCACTTTCACTGGTCTTATTGGTATTGAGATCTGCGTGAGCATCAACCCATATTACACCTACATCTTTCTTCACCTTTGAACACATAGTAAATATTAATTTTTGATCCTAAAAGATGATGCCCTTTATACTGTACCTTCACGTGACCATCTATAGTCCCGATTCCAACACTGTGATCACCTCCAATTGTTAATACTTGGCGACCATGTCTCAAAATTTTTTGTACTTCTTCAGATAGACAATTTGTACAACCAGCAACATCGCCCAAATGCGACATATTATTCACACCTAGCACATTTTTCGTTTCGTATAGAACGTTGCCATAATCTTTCACGTCCAAACCTAATTTCAATGTAGAATTTAATTGACGTTGATGGAACTAAAAGTTGTTATGAGCGAGTTAAATGGTTACCTAGAGATTCTAACTCTTGTACCAATCCAGCTGCTCTAATCGCTTGAGGACCGTCTGCTACACCTTTCTTGCGCTGTATAATTAATTTAATAAGTAGACGCACGTTGTAAAAATATTTTTATTCTGCACTACCTGTCCTTTTTCAAATGGTACACCGATTATTCCAATTTTACCGTAATAACGAACACTAAATCTAAGAGCCACGTTTTGTATTTTAGTTAACATAGTGGTTTCGCCTCTCTTATTTCAATTTATGATCAAAAATGCTCATACTACTCATTGACCTATAACCCCGAATGTTGCAATGCAGATAACGTAAGAAATTCGTGGTCTACAAAGGATACCACACAATGAACATATTCACGGATGTAAGAGGACTTTAAAAATATGTAAGAACTTACGGAATGTTAACTTTTAAAAATTTTCTATATTTTTAATTTGTAAAATTTGTATACGCTATTACATTAGTATAAGTTATTATTACTTGACGCACCATATAATAAACTTTACGAAAGACATCTCAAATGTACAATGATAATAAATTGCATAAATTTAATTTAGAAATTAATTTCTAATACTTTGCGTTACATCATTTATTTTGGGCCAATCATATTTTCAGGTTTCACCCAGTCCTTAAACTGTTGTTCGGTGACACCATTCTTCAAGGCAGATTCTTTTAATGTCAGATTTTCTTTATGGGCTTGTTTAGCAATTGCAGCAGCCTAAAGAGAAACATATGTTCCATTATATATAACAAAATTGTAACAATTTAATTATACTACGAAACTTTATAAAAGCGAAGTGAATACCTTATCGTAACCGATATGTGGATTTAATGCTGTGACAAGCATCAAGCTCTCGTTGAGAAGTTTGTCGATCTTGTCAGTGTTTGGTTTGATGCCGGCAACGCAGTTCTTTGTAAACGTAGCGGATGCATCACCCAGAAGTCTTGCAGATCTCAATGTGTTTGCAACTATAACTGGCTTAAAAACATTAAGTTCAAAGTGACCGTTGCTTCCACCAATTGTTGTCGCAAGATGATTCCCCATAACTTGACAACAGACCATCGTAATTGCTTCACACTGCGTCGGATTTACTTTACCGGGCATAATTGAACTTCCTGGTTCATTTTCGGGCAGAGACAGTTCTCCTAAACCACAACGTGGTCCACTTCCCAAGAATCGAATATCATTGGCTATCTGTAAAAAATCAAGTTTAAAATTTATATTATATTTATAATAATATCTTCCAAACTAACTTTATTGAAACATACCTTCATAAGTGAAACTGCTACTGTGTTAAATGCACCAGACACTTCTACCATAGCATCGTGTGCTGCTAAAGCTTCAAACTTATTAGGAGCAGTCACAAATGGTAAACCAGTGAGTTGTGCAATTTTTGCTGCTGCTTTTTCTGCAAAACCTTTTGGTGTATTCAACCCAGTACCCACTGCAGTACCACCAAGTGCCAATTCATACAAACGTGGAAGAGTACTTTTTACCCTCGCAATACTGTTGGCCACTTGTGTTGCATATCCTGAATTTTAAAAAGACGTTCCATTATAATTTTGTTACCTAATTCGCTGATATCAGTATATACCTGAAAATTCTTGTCCCAATGTCAGAGGTACTGCATCCTGAGTATGAGTTCTACCAATCTTTATAATATTTTTCCATTCTTCAGCTTTTTCATGCAAAACTTTGCATAAACATTGCAGTCCAGGAAGAAGTACCTTGTCAATTTCCAATGCAACTGCTATGTGCATAGCTGTGGGAAAGGTGTCATTGCTACTTTGAGATTTATTTACATGATCATTTGGATGAACAGGTGTTTTTGATCCCAGCTCACCCCCAAGTAATTCAATAGCACGATTTGAGATTACCTAATAGAAGATAATAAATTATTTAGAATTGTCCTTTGTACAAATTTTTAAGCTTAACATATAAATAAATACCTCATTGGTATTCATATTGGTTTGTGTACCGGAACCTGTTTGCCAAATTACTAATGGGAAATGATCATTATACAGCTTGCCACTAATCACATCATCTGCAGCTTTGCTAATAGCATCTGCTATTTTTGCATCCATACCAAATTCTTTATTAACTTCAGCTGCCGCTTTTTTTAGTATGCCCATTGCTACAATAACACCATACTGAAACATGTAATTTAGCAAATAAAATTTTATTTATGGCATAAGACGCAACTAACTTAATATGTTTTCTTACAGGCATACGTTCAAATGTATCACCAATAGGAAAATTCATGACTGATCTCATGGTCTGTGCTCCATAGTATTTGTCACATGGTACCTTGAGCTCACCGAAAGTATCTTTCTCAATACGAAATCCTTTACTATCATCCTACAATTTTTAAATATAAATCCAATTAAAATCAATAAGATTGCATTAATGAAAAAAAATATTTGGATAATGTATATACCATAGTGAAAGGATAAATTATATAACACAACGGGCAACTACAGTCTGACAACGGATATTAAACTAGTCTGGAAAGGGGAAATTGAAGGTCAGTCAAATGAAGCCAGTTAGTCATGATAACATGTATACAAGGTGTATACATATGCACATACACAAACAACTCTTTAAGCGATAGACTGTTTCATAACTTCCAAACGAAAGTTGAATGAAATGATTTATGTAGAGCTACACAAATTAATGGAGATGTTACACTGTAGTGAAAAATAGAATTACAAAATACTTTTTTTTTCTTAAGTTTATAATCACGTATCTAACCTTCGTGCAAGCGAGAAAAATCTCGGAACGCATTGATTGTTCAACAAAAAAAGGTAATGTCATTGAATATTTATAAGAGATATAAAAAAAATTCTGCATACCATTGTATCATTTGTTAAAGCTTTGTTTCAGTAATTTCTAATTCCATTTAGAAAATACTTTCCATATTATTTCTTTTGTGTAGTCGATTAACAATTAAACGTCAAATGCATTCATTTGTTACATTAAGAACCATAGAATGACATTTTGAATAAAACAGATAAAATTATTTGTGAGTGACACACATGATTTTTGTGGAAATCTTTCGAAAACTATTTTAAGATCGGGTTCCTGAACGATTATGTAAAACCGGCCTGTGGATCACCTTAAAAATTGTGAATAAAAAACAAAATTTGAAGGTAAAGACAATAACGAACGAATAGAATATTAGTGATATAACTTTCCAAGTTATCATCGGCTTTTTCAATTGATAACAGATATTCTACACTAGAATATTTCTACCTTACTACTGCCTTTGGAAACCGGCGATGTGTTCAATGACAGACGTAACGTAAAAAATCCAGACGATTTCTTAAGTTCCCTTAATCCACGACTAGCAAGGGGACATCTTAGTAAATTCAACGTCATTTTAAACTGATCCTTAACTTTAATTTTCTTCAACAAACCTGTGGAAAATAAAAAATACAGAATTAACCAACACCGACGATTATCGCACGGAATAAGCCCGATAATCATACACGAATCACATGCTTCTTAGATAGAAACCTATCAACGAAAAACGAAACTGCCAAAATATCGTGTTCACAGACCATATAGTAATACCACTCACAACATTCGCGAAAACAGACGAACGTGATTGGTTCTTGCTTTGTTATTTATTAATTTCAATTAGTAATGGTATATTCAAATATTTGATTACCAAATATAGTTAGTATAAGTATATATTTAATCGACATTTCATAGAATCCTTACCAGAAGTACCAAATTTTCTTATGACTCTCATTTCAAAAGTTTCCTTCTGAAAAATCGAGTTCACTAAAGACAGATCTAAAATGTATTACAAATTCTACTACATGTGTACATTTTCTACTTATTGAGTATTCTATTTACCAATTTTTTTTTTAATTAAGAGAATCGTAAATGTTTTAATATATACTACGATATTATTTTTGTTGTTCACTTTATGTTTTGTATTTTGAGACAAGATTTTATTAAATGATTAAAATTCGAAAAATTTTGTACACTGTAAAATGATCTTTTGAGAAAAACAAGCAAATTTTAAAATCATTACAAACATGTAGGTATATGCATACGTTTTCAGTTCTGTATTTCAAAAACTGGCTTATATTAAAATCTTAGACTTTTCGTATGTCATTCACGCGACATGAAATTAATTGAAATTAGTGTTTAACCGAGGAAAAGAATTTTTCTAACTATTTGAAATTTCCCATATCGCTATCCGTCAAATCTCGATAGAATCGATTGCAAATTGCAGCACATTTGAAATAGCCTAATAAGTTTCGTCGCTGTTCTATTTACGTTGCGTCTGCTGTGGTGATTTTACATACAGCGGGCAGAACGGAACTATGGTGTATTTTCGAAAAAAAACGTCATGCGAACGATCGACGAGGCAATAAATTGATTAACGGCATGGCTTTATCTTGGTAGCGGTGCATGCTAGTCGAAATCGACGATATCGCAGGCTATAACTCGGCGATAGAATTACACGGGGCAGGTCGATTGAAATTTCTCACTGCGTTGGAATTGTTATCAAGACTCGGGGTCTCATGTAAACAGCACGCGGAATCTTGTGTGTCATCCGATCTAATGATCCTTATTATGTAATTTGTGCACCGGCTGAATGCTATGCTCGAAAAAATCTGGATGAAAATTAATAGAATTCGCGTCACGAGCGGTGTCTTTCGAAAATGACTGACTCTTCTTCCTCTTCTACTTTCGCAAGGTAAGTCGAGTCGTGTTCTCCATGCGAACGCGTGTCACAAAACCTTTTCCTGTTTATGCTTTTATATCAACGGCGTACCGCAACAAAATCTTCTACGTGTACACACGATTTTTCACCACAACTGTGCGTTTAGCTTTTCATGCATTACTGATGGGTATGATTTTATTCTTAACCTAGAACCACCAGTGAGCCGGTCCTTGCATGATCCGCCAATTCAATCTTTTAAAACTTCTGAGCTCATTTTTATCTCTGTTTGTTTTCGCTTTATTTCCATCGATTCTACCGTATCTTGAATTTTTTGTAAACGTATGCTAGTGATTAGGTCATTTAGTTAAACCGACAATATCGGTTCGAAATGAGTCCGACTATCAACATGAGCTGATTCATATTATTTTTTTCGTAAATTCGGATTGTCAATATCGTTTGCGATGTACATTTAAAATATTTACAACGTTTCAGTTCGATTTGCAGTTCTCGAATGGCCAAATAATTTCAGGGTGATATGTTTAACTGATATTGGTTAAAGTTTTAATCAGAGTGGTTTTTTTATGAATAAAAATTAAAGCATAATATGTAGGTTTAAAAAAAACATTTTTTCTGTGTAGACACTTATATAAAGAAATATTAAACAGATACTAATACCTCCTGTTTGATTAGATAAAAAATCATGTATTTATTGATTTTGAATTAGATGCATAATTGATCTTATAATTTATTATCGTGATAGCTCATAATTCAACAGTGTCATATACAAAATACTTACATACAATTGTAGTATAGCTTGAAAAGTATTAATGAATATTTTACAACAAAATGCATCATAAATTAACATTGTCATCATTTATAAGTAGATTACAGTATTTGTTTGTATTACAGGGTAATCAGTAAAGTATTGACTTTTATAAAATGTATTGCTCGAACTGGCTTTGTGATATTAAACAATGTTTATTGTATACCGACATATGTAGTATGGATGACACTATTGTTTCCTGTAAAAGTTTATCAGCCTCAAGTATATTGGCGTATCGAAGGACTATTTTTCCATTGGCTATTAGCAATGGTATCAACGTGGACTTGGTCTGCAGGCTACGACAGTAAGTGTCTAGACATTTATATAATGCTTTTACAATTGAAATTTATAATAACTATAGTCTGAATACTAATAATAATAATTCAATTTATAGTCATAGAACAAGGTGATGATATAGAGAAACTTATTAGTGACAGAACATTAGTGATAGCAAATCATCAAAGTACCGGTGATGTTCCTATACTAATGACAACATTTAATGCAAAACCAAATGTGTTGCCTAATCTAATGTGGATTATGGACAGGATTTTTAAATTTACAAACTTTGGTGTGGTTTCTGTTTTACATCAAGATTTCTTTATTGTGTCTGTAAGTCTGTAGCTATACTAATTTAATAACAGTACCTATATTATGTAAATAGTAATAATAATATTTTTGTCTTCTGTTATCTAGGGTCGTAAAAAGCGAGAAGAAAGTTTAAAACAACTTGAGAAACACCTGAAAGAATCATACATTCCACTTAATAGGGAATGGATGGTTTTATTTCCAGAAGGAGGTTTTTTATGTAAAAGGAGAGAGACTTCGCAGAAATATGCTAAGAAAAATAATCTTCCTATTTTGGAAAATGTAACTCTGCCACGTTTAGGAGCATTGCAGACTATATTTGATACAGTTGGTCCATCACAGAATAATAATAGACCAAATCAAGAATTAGATAATAGAGCAAGTAAATAGTTTAACAAACTATAATTCTGTAGCAGAGTTTTGTCTTGTGTGTTTATTAAGTTATTGTTAACTATCTGTCATGCAGGTATGATAGTAGCAAAACCTCAAATCAATTGGGTTCTTGATATAACAATAGCATATCCTCAAGGTAAACCAATTGATTTACCTACGATTATAACGGGTTCCAGACCACCGTGTGAGACAGTACTCTTTTACCGAGTTTTTCCTAGTTCAGTGGTAAGTTTTTAATTATATATTACTGCTATTTTGTTTTTTCTTTAATAGTTCAGTACTTAGTGCATCATCGTCTTTTAGGTTCCTCGGGAACCAGAATTATTATCTAAATGGTTGTATGATAGGTGGGTTGAAAAAGAAGCACTTTTGGATAACTTTTATAAGTATGGAACATTTGTTGGTACACAAGCATCGCCCAATGAAGGTTCCAAGATCCATCAGGATCCATTAAGATTCCTAGTCCTTCATTTATTTTTTATAACGTCTAGTTATATTCATTACAATATATTTACGTACATGCTCTCTTGCTTCTGGTAAAGCGTTTTATTCTATATAAAAGATTACGTTCAGACATGAGTGAAATTACGATGTGGTAGAGTAACAAAGAAAAAAAAATATTCCTGCCTTAAATACTACTCTTGATGTTGACTAATAAAACTAACGAGTGTATGAATTGTCAATTCCAAGTGAATGTTTATAACTAGATATGAAGTAGATAGTTAATTGCAACCACCGTTTTTATTGCTATGAAAAATTATGTAATCACAACATATCTGTTATCATTAATTACACGAACATAGTTATACAGATTTCCATATTTCTGTCATGGGATGCAAAGAAGGCTTGATATCGAAATAACAATATTTTTATTTAGATAACGATGTTCCTTGTGAAAAATTTTTGCACAGTTATATACATCTTTGTTATAGTTAGTCATTCCTCAGAATGTTTATTTTAATTTATACAATGAGACATATGGGATTCTTCATAACATTATATTTGTAACATAATATTTATGATATAATTGTAAAGAAGAAAACGCGTCTTCGGTTGAAGACATTAAAAACATACAACTGTCATGATTACAATGACAATGATATTTTGTACGAACGAATAACGGATCATTTTTATTTTAATTAAACATTATGATATATCATCGATACTTCGAAAGTTCTAAAAACATGCAAATAATGTATTTGGCTTCTTTATATTAAATTAATTGTGAAGAACAGAATTAATACTTTTTACGTGCAAACTTGTAAAAGTTAAATGATTTAACATCTGTTTAATCATCTGTTAATGTGACACTATTCACAAAAAAGGAGTGAAAATGTATTTACACTTGATTATTTGTCTGGAGGACTCGGCAGCATTTAAGAGGGTTTTTCACAGTATTCTGTATCTATGTTTTGTAATACAGTATCTTAAGTAATCGCAAATTATTCTATAAAATGGAATTGCAAAGATATAATAGCAAGTTGTTATTGCTCTTACGTAAAAGTGGTGATCACGAATACTGTTTCAAAGGAATATCCATCTATTTGTGATACTCAAGAGAAAAGAAGAAAAAGAAAAAGATATTTTTCAATGCGAAGTCAATCATACAGAAATAATTTTTTAAATCACGTATTAGAAAATCTATATAAGTTCGTAATTCTATGGAGTAGTATGAAAATTAGTAACAAAATGTTCAGAAAACTTGGCAGAAATAAAAAGGTCGTGTTTTGGTAAGGTTGATCGAAGTAAGTAAGATGAATACTTTATTGCTAAATTTCAACCAATGATGCTGTTCAGTAACGGAAAACAGCCGTGCCTTGTTCTTACGGACAAACCTCAGTGTTAATTGTATATATTCTTAGCGAATCTCTTACGATTGCAATCTTAACGATTGAACCTGCGCCTACTAAATTAATTTTTTTAAGATAATCAGGTTCCTTTGATTGAAAATAAAGAAAAAAGATACCATAGAAATAAAACGAGCGAGTCGATGGCATATCCTTTATGCTGCCTAATTGGATATTACGAGGTAAAAGTATATAATCCAAATCGAAAGCAATTTCCAGACTGATTTTTTCGAAGAACTAAAACAGTTGGAGCGCATAAGAATGAACATCTGTTGTCGTCGTATATTACGCATAGCAATTAGACTTTTTCTATGGTTACTATAATGTAACGATAAACATTTTTATATAAATGTATCTGTTCCAATGACAAACTAGAACTTTAAAAATCGAAGGAGTATAAATGTACAACAATTTCAATGAGACCGGTGTTACAGTCTCATTGAATGGTGGGCGTATGTATCATTCGCCTCTTAAGGACAATTTTTCTTTAATACTTGATCATACTAAGGCACGGAAATTTTGTATACATATTTGCATACAAAAATACAGTACCGTTGCAGCGTATGAATATCTTATGCATTTCCTTGCATTTAACGCAGAATTTGAAAGAAAAACATTCATAGAGTGTACATATACGTATACACATACACGCATATGTTTGTCATTCACAGAGCTTAGAGCTTAACACGCCGATACGAAAAATGTTTATATCAAAAGCAATTTTCACCTCAACTGTATTCTCTATTCCGCAGCAATGTATCCGATTTTTTATCGTTTAGTTCTATGTCCTCATGTTTATGAAGTATTTAAGGGAATCTGAATCACTGCGATAGAATGTTTCTAGTCTTGGTTGCAAATTTTTGAAATGAACAAACACGAGATTCTAAATGTACCAGTAATTGTACTATAAGAAATTTATAAAATTTATTTATAAAATAATATTAATAAAATTTGTTTTACAATATAATGATTGTTGCGCATCGCTCGGGACTATTCGGTTAACGATGTATATTGAGACGAAATGAAATAACTTTATTGCGGATCAGAAACGAAAATGTGTGTATCATGGTCTCTTACTAATATTTAATTACCAACTAAGGACAAACTGAGAAGAAATCGTGTAACAAAATAATGCTTGCATAATAGCATATATCCTTCGTTACAAGGGCCAATATTTTTGAGATATTTAGATACATAAGATTTTTAATATAACGTACGGTACAATAAAAAATGGGAACTCAAGTTTCATTGAAACAAGAAGCAATGTAATTTAAAGGAACAATTCTACAGATTACAATACAATTTATTCAGTATATCTTTATAGTTATGGCACACAGATTTGATTTTATATTGATTATGCATTGTAAATCGCATTAGAGAAATTAATTTCACACCTTGTACAGCACACTGCAATCGGATATCAGTGTAGTGTGTAGTAGATAACAAAAATTAATGATAAGTTATCACATAAGTTCTGTTGGTTGTGTTTTAATTTTTTCTTATTTTACTCTCGTTACTAAGTTATATACAAAGAGCAGTATTACTCATATGCATTATTTATAAAATAATGATCATTATTTTTTTAAATTATACTGCATATTTTGTACATATATGAGTGATAGTATCTTTGTGTTACGTTTAAACGATATTTAAAATATCCTATTACTCTGTTGAAGCTCTTGTTACGATTATCCTAAGCGATAAAATACGTAATTTGTATTTAGTAGGCATCAGACCCACAATATTCAATTAATATTGCTGACAAAAATTTGAGAACTAGTAAAATGAATTTTCTGATACTGATATTTATAATGTTCGTGTGCTGTATCAATCGTGATCAAACGCCTTAGTTTCACCTTCCAATATCGATGTATTGCGAACAATTCTATAAATAATATAAACATGTAATTAAAAAACCTATTTAAACTATTTTTCCATAATGAATGTAACACGAACAACTTTTTATGTCAACGTGAAAGATCTGTGTCATTTTAAAAACTAGATCAATTTAAAATAAAAATATCAGGACATTATCACGTTTTTTTTAATTGTGGAACTGATTATACAATTCAACATGTTTGCGTTGCATGATGAAGTGTGCATCTAATTATGCATAATATTCTGACTGCATACAAACACTGTATAAAAATAGATGTAAATGCAACCGAACGTAAGTTCTCTAAACTTTAAAGGAGAGTATAAATTGCTTGTATTGTCTTTTCTGATAAGAACTTTAATAAAATTATTGTTTTCAAACAATCTGTTGTAACGTTTTTTCCGACAATTACTCTAATATTTCTGATAATTGACCGTTTTACTGCTTAAAAATACACCGTCAAAATTGAAATCGAAAAATTTTGAAAACTTGTATGTAGGAGTTATTTTTTTTTATTAATCATAAGAGATTAAATATAAAATAGTATCACAACAGTACTTCACTAATAATTTTTACGATTGGTATAAGTTTGGTCTTCAATCTTAAGTCTTAACTTACTGTACTTTTTTGTCTTTTATTACAGTTTCTTTTCCAGTCTGTTTTCTTAAATTACTAATTTGAAACAATGTTTGGTTTTTTTTACAAACCGTTTATCATTTATGACATATTACTATCCTATATATGTAAACATTATTTCCTATTTCTTCAGCGAACAAAGGAAGCAATGTCACAGCAAATGGTTCAGGATCTGTACTGGATGTATCTGCTACATACAAGGCACATAGAACCAAGCTTAGTATACCATCCTGGGTTATACTCTTGTAAATTATTCTCCTATTTATGAAACTGGTTGAAATGTAAATCACCAGTAACATCAATTTGTTGGAGAGACTTTACTATTTTTATGCGTTTATCTAGTTTTAGTCTCATACACAGTGGAGAGTGGTCTGAACAAAATTGTTCTCCTTTTTGTATAATAGATGTTACATCCATTAGCTCCCTTGATCACAATACCAAATCAATATTACTCCTCATGTTATTTTTTTATCCAAGTGAGAAAGAAGATTATAATTTATATTTATTTCATATTTTCCATTACTTGAAGTAAATTACATCCATAATCATCTTATTTGGAACACCTATCAGTAAGTATAGATCCATGTCCATGATGGTCTGGATAAATGTGTCCTAACAATTTATTGAAAGCACACTGCTATAATGATTTTTTCTTTTGTGTTCATTAGCTGAATGCAGTATGTCTTTGTGTTTCTTTTATTATGTACTATATTGTTCAATATTCTAAATTTCAAGCTTTTGATGATGAGGATAATAATACATTACCTTAGCTACTTTATCTTTTGTTTTTTAATTGTATTATATCTTAATATTGAGAATTCTCTTTGTGGTTTTAACCAGATTTCTGTGTAATTTTTATATGATCTTATTTTTTTTCAATGTGTATATATGTTCTGTTTGGATTGTTTTGAAATAACTTTCCTTTAACAGGAATTTGTAAATTGGGTGTGTTAATTAACTTAGTTGTGGAGGCAGAGTTTGGCTTTGAGCTTGATTATTGATAATTGTGGTTGTACTGAAATACTGTCTTGCCTTTTGGTAGTATTATTGATCACTGTGTTTTGGTGTTTCGCTGCATGTGGTTATCCATACATTGTTGTTTTCAAGTTAATTGCTTCCTCTTGTCTTTTCATTTTCAATTGGGGAACCTTGAATCATGTATTTTTTTACTACATGAACTCTATATTAAAATCATACAACTCAAATTTTTATCCAGTCGCTCCAGGGATTCCCTCGCAGATCTGATATGTGGGCGATAACGGCTTTTTTTTGTTTGTTTGTGATGAGGTGGGGAGGCCTGTGTCTGCCAGAAGTTACCGATTTACCGGGCAATTGAGGTGAATGTTGTCAACAACTTTAGGTGGGATCTATAACGATGACATGTTCAAAGAAAATTTTCAAAAAGCTTTGATGATAATTTGAAGATTGGTAATGGTAAAGAAAAGGAATGAGGATTCGTGGAGTTTTAGGGAAGTACATCGTGCACATGACAAGGTCAACATGAGAGAATTGAAATTAGAATTTAGATTAAAAATTAAAATTTGAAAAATTCTTTCTGCACAGCACATAAGTGGAATTAGCGTGCTAGGATTCTGGGAGCAGCAGCTTCCAAGTGAAAACATATGAGTGCTGCGAGTTGGGGCAGGTTCAAGTACACCATGCAATTCAAGCCCTGCTACTAAAACTGAAACAGAATGGTTAATGGACAACAACAAAATTTAAAACACTAGCCATGCATGATTTCCATGGAGAACAGCCAAGCACTGCCAACCAGTACGTCTGGAGGGGTAGGCACAGCCAGCATGCCAGACAGGGATGTCCTCAGTAGCGAGGTCAATTAAATGTGGGTTGTCCACTGATTTTCAGGAGCAAACCTCTTTTTGGCCTGCAGGTCTTGTAAGTAGCAGAAGGGAAATTCCACCTTAATTCTATAAGGCATTTTGAGTCGATCATATGTTTCCGTAACCAAACCAAGAGATCCTTGCGTTTTAGTAACCAACCAGTTTAATTTGTGATCCAACACCACGCCCAGATAAGTAACAAACTTCGACCAGGGTAGCGGGTGCTGCTGCAAGGTTAGAAGGGGTAGTCTCTCGAAGTGAGATTGGCTCCTGAGTGAAAATATGATAGCCTGAGTTTTGGAAGGGTTAAGTCGGAGTCTCCAATCCGTGAAAAATTCCTCAACTATGTTTAGGTATTTTTGCAACCTACTCAGCAGGGTTCTGGATTGCCAGGACAAGGTTATTAAGGCGGTGTTGTCTGCAAGTAGTGCTAGGCACTGAGTAGTTATCAATTAAAGGCGCCTTGTTGGAGGACAGGTTCAGAGTCTGCGACGGAACATGCTCAAAGGCAGTAGCCAGAGCTTCCACTTTGTCATGAATATCGGTGTAAATGACAAAGTCATCCACGAGCGGAGGCATCTGGGTGGGTTTACCTCGGACGAGGGATACATAGGTGGCCCAGAAAGTAGGGTCTCCCCTTCTGAAGGCACCCACTTTGTCCCTCCAGTCCATGTTTTTAGGTCTGTAAATCCTAGATTTGATTCTGGATGTTAGAATTGTAATGGATTGCCTAGCATCTTCGCAGCAAGAACTCTGGCAGACCCTTCGATGGGTGCGACGAAGGCGAATCAGCGCAACAAGGTAGTGATCCTTCGAGAACTCAGGATTCCTACGGTTAGGTTTGAAGGAGGAGACTACGGTTTCTCGTTGACAAGAAATTAGGTGAGAGTTTGGTTTCGCAATAGTGTCGTCAATGTCATCCTGGGAGGTCAAAATTTTATCAAGAACCCATTTATTTGTTAATTGTTGGTAGAGATCCCAGTTTGTTTCAGTACACAGAGGCGCCACTGCTGAAGAAGTCCTAGCGGTAACAATCACCGGGCGGTGCATGGTGTTGAAGTTGTCCGTAATCCGACCAACAAGGTCAGAGGATGAGTTAGAAAGGAGAATGGAAGATGGCCTGCCATATCCAGTGTAGCATGTAGGCTCAAGAGGAGCAATGATCCCATAATCTGAGCCCAGCATGTGATCAAACAGGATGAAGCCCGACCTATTGGCAATGGGATTATTCCAAAATTTATATTTAGCACTAAAATCACCGCCATAGCATAAGGACCATAAATGAGGGCGATAATGGCTGATCGCAGGGATCCATATATCAGGGTGTTTCGAAATTATACATACTCCGGGAAATGGGGCGTTCCTGAAGATATTTCAAGTAACCTTTTCCTTTGCCGAATTGCAATCCGCAGCTTTGTTAATGAGTTATTAATAAATAAAGTTGGCTGCGCGCGCACACTTCAACCTGCTGTTACGCGCGTAAGCCAGCCGATTGAAGAACATCTCGCTCCCGGGGCGCGACGGAAAGAGAGAGGGCTGCGCTCCAAGTTTCAGCCGCGTTCGAAGTAACGAACTAGGATTTCATGAATTTCCTATTAATTTCAGAAATGTCACAAATATTATTAATGAAAGATATAGCCATTCAGTTGTAAATTTTGTAATCCACGTATGTAAAACGGCACAGATTACACTAACGATCACTTTCATTGCACTATTATTCCACACTGATGATCAAGAATTATTCAAGAATTGACACATGTCTGAAGTTTCCAGCGCTATTTTGTGTGGCCCTGAAAGGGGCCGATTAAATTCAAATTTGGTGCTCGAAATATCCACCGTCCACATCGAGGCACCATGTCGCTCGGGTGGGTACTTGTCTTTCGACGGCCGCAAGCGTCTCCGCGCGTACATTTGCGACAGCGCCATGTATTCGAGTTATGAGATCAGCCGCATCGGTGACTGGTACAATATTTTGCTCTGGTCTTGAGTGCAATCGAAGCATTGTTGACCATCGTTCAGTATCCCGCAGTTCCTTCTACGAGTCGACAGTTTCGTTCGAGATTTCACCCGTATAACTTCTCTGATTTTGAAAATGTACGCGCCGCAAGACCAATACAAAATATTGTACCAGTCACCGATACGGCTGATTTGATAGTTCGGATTCATGGTGTCGTCGTAAATATACGCGCGAAGACGCTTGCGGCCGCCGAAAGACAAGCACCCACCCGGACGACATGGTGTCTCGATGTGGTCGGTGGATATTTTAAGCACCGAATTGGAATTTAAACGGCCCTTTTCAGGGACACATAAAATAACGCTGGAAACTTCGGACATGTGTCAATTGTTGGAATAATAATGCAGTCAAAGTGAAAGTTAGTGTAATCTGTGCCGTTCTACATACGTGGATTACAACATTTACAACTGAACTGGTAAGTTTTTCATTAATTATATTTGTGAAATTTTTGAAATTAATAAGAAATTCATGAAATTCTTGTTCGATGCTCGAATCCGGCTAATAGCCGATACGCGGCCCTCTCTCCTGACTGCGAGTGGGTTACTTGAAATGACCTCAGGAACCCCCCATTTCCCGATGTTAACATAATTACGGATCACCCTGTGTAGGCGATGGTGGCGCCTCTTTCGGAGAAAAAATGAAGTTTCGTTCGGGGTCCGTACAGTGCCAATTGAACTACTGGCAAAACACTCGAACTGTTGGCAAATTATCGATAGTCGATTCCATATCTCTTCTGTTGAGTCACAGACTTGGGATTTGTACGGCATACGGCACGAACATTTAAATGGTGGAAATAATATTTATGAACTTTATAATATAGAAATATGGTATAAAGTGTAATTATTTTTATGGATAGTTGAGTAATTATTTCTACTAATTATATAATTAATGGTATTACATATTTAGCAAGAGTTTTGTAGCTATTTTCATGCAGATTGGCATTTATAACGTTCATTTTATAAACTTTATATGAAATGTCTGTATTTATAAACCTTATATGAAATGTCTGTATTGATTCTAAGGCTGTCCCCAATGAATTATTTTGCTGCTACAAAATAAAGTTCCAAATGTTTAAGGAATGTAATTAATGTACTTCAAATTTCTGTGTCTATCAGTTATTATCATTAATAAATCATATGGTAAAATGGTAAAGGAGATGCTTTACCATATTTTTAACAATCGGAATCGTCATAAATATCAAAAAGCTAGAAATAATAAATGTATTAATGAAAGAAATTCGATTTAGTTATCTACGTCATCGATCACATCAATCAACGTTTATCGAGTCAATGGTTGGAGCGCTATGGTTCAGTCAGTTTAGTTCGATCCAAGTATAAATTAAATATCGCGCCGCGCCATTCAGATGGGACGCTAGAAGTAGGTATACGCGAAAAGAGTGAGGCTGCAACGACAGTAAAGTGAGACAAGCTCTATATTAGTGTCCGTGTGACTTCTTTTACATGTATGTATTGTGTTGATGCGTGTTGTCTTGCTCACTTGCTATTTTCTCTTTTTTTTAATTGACTATAAGAACTGCAATGTTCAATTGTAATTCGTCAGCCAATCAGAACAATTTATTGTATCCTCTCAATTCAACAATCTTGTTTTATCTTATTTACTCTATCGTAATCAGGCATTATGTTCTGTTCTGTTTTATAAAATTTAATAATTCGATATTATTTATCTGAATAATAATAAACAAAAAAATCGTGGTCTATAAGAAGTGACTAAGACGAATTGAAGTTAATTGCTTTGTGACAGCTCCTGATAGGAATTCCATAAAAGTGTATAGTCGGCGATCTTCATTGATAAATCATTACGTATAGTTGCACTAGTGGGTGGAGCTGTTGCATCTAATCTGTAATACTGCAACATCATTTTGTTTCTTCCGATCTATTCGAAAACAAGGTTGTGCAGTAAGGCTGTTAAAATGGTTATTGGGCGAGCTTTGCATTTTGTATTTAAAATACCGAATCGGAAGTTGACAGCAAAATTCTATCGAGAAATTCTTGGGATGAAGGTAAGTCGGCATATTTTGTTTAAATTAGTATATACCAATACAGAATATTTTTACAGGTATTACGCCACGAAGAATTTGCTGATGGTTGTGATGCCGCTTGCAACGGGTTTGTAATTATTTTGTTTTAAACTGCGGAATTATAAATAAATTCTACACAGCTATTCTGTACACATTTGTAGACCATACGCAAATCGGTGGAGCAAAACGATGATAGGATATGGTCCAGAGGATACTCATTTTGTGATAGAGTTGACGTACAATTATGGAATTAAGGAATATGAACGTGGTAACGATTTTCAGGGTATAACAATTAAATCCAAAGAAGCTATTGAAAGAGCACGTTCAAATGGTTGGCCTATGAGTGAAGAAGGTGGCAAGATTGTTCTTGAAGCACCAGGTGGATACAAGTATTATCTAATTAATGAGCCTCAACCTAAGGATAAAGGTATTAAGGAAAAACAATTAAACATTTTCTTGGTATATATATATATATATATTAATTATAATTATATATATAATTTTTAAACTGTAGATCCAGTTGAGAAGGTAACGTTGTCTAGTTCTAATCTTCAAAGCACCATAGCATACTGGAAAAATATACTGGAATTGAAAGTATTTAATCAAACAGACAATAGTGTATTATTGGGCTATACTGATGATCAGGCTAAACTTGAATTCCGAGATATTGGTAAGAATTTTAGCAGAACCATTTATAATGAATGTATTATAACTAGAAAATAATTTATCTTTTTCTTTTAGGAACCAAAGTTGATCATGCTAAAGCTTATGGACGCATAGCATTCTCTGTTCCTCATGATGAGCAGCCAGAAATTCAGAAAAGGATCAAGGATCATGGGAATGTAATATTGACAGACTTAATCACACTAGATACACCAGGAAAGGCTTCTGTAAGGGTCATCATTCTTGCCGATCCAGTAAGTGCAATTACATAAATTTTTTATATTACGTTACACCTACTGAAAACAAGTTTCAATCATATTTTAGGATGGTCATGAAATTTGCTTTGTGGATGATGAAGGATTCCGTCAGTTATCAGTTCCAGACTATCCCAGTGAACAAATTTTAGACAGATATATCGCGAGAGAAGAATAAATTCAGTACACGTCCTGCAACTTACAGATTTCAGTATTTTTGCTAAATGTTGGCCGTTGTGTTAACCGTAATTTACAATTTTAAAGAGCTATGAGTATGAAGATGAAGGTTTGCTCTATAAATTGGTTCCAACCAATAAGGGATCAATTTTCATTTACTTAGAATTATTACATTACTTGTTATAGATTTTATAGTTTGTACAAATATTGCATAGTTTGTATGCATATATTGGTGGAGGTTGTTACTGTGAATAAAGTAAAAGATTTATTATGAATTATGTTCTCACTATTACATGAAATGATATCTTCATAAGGTCGTCAACAGTGACCCTATGTCATGCTTGTATAGACATTGCGATTTCAAAGAAATTTATACAGATAACATTATTAGTAGTAGTGCAACTGTGAAGTAAAAGTTTTCTTTGATAAAGGAAACTATACGTAAAGCCGTCTTTATTTACACATTCTGGTTTCAACAGCTCGGTGAAGACGACGAAATAGTTCTAGTAAATATGAGATACAAAACGATATTATTTTTATTTATCACACTTTGTGCCACTGGTAAGTGTTAATAGTGTATTTTTTATAATATATCAACAAGTATAACAGGAAAATAAATTTTCTACTTGTTTCATCTATCAATAGTCATGTGCATTTTCTTCTGTAGGGATTGTCAATGCAAGAAGAAGCAGTTCCAGTAGTTCTCGTGGATCCAGTTCTCGTGGATCCAGTTCTCGTGGATCCAGTTCTCGCGGATCCAGTTCTCGCGGATCCAGTTCCAGTAGTTCCACGAGTTCTCATAGTTCCTCAAATTCTCATAGTAGTTCCTATGGTAGCAGTTCTCGTGGTTCTTCAAGTACTCATAGTGGTTCCTACGGTAGTAACTCTCATGGTTCCTCGAGTTCTCATAGTAATTCCTATGGTAGCAATTCTCATAGTTCCAGTGGTTCTCACAGTTCCAGTGGTATGTACTATACCCTTGATACATCCAGCAGTAATTCTATTCCTAGATCTTTAATTAATATGAAAATTATTTTGAATTTGAAACCGCAAGAGGTGGAGTGTCTGTATCTCATCCATCATCTGATACTTTCTATCATAATTTATCTATTATAGAATATATTAGAAACATTAATTTTTCCAAATTCTAGGAAAAGGCCAAGCCACGAATGTTAACACAAATTTCTTGAATGCCGAAGGTGGAGGAGCCACACGTCCAGGTAAATTCTATATAATTAATATATAGAATTCATTATATAAATCGTGAAGAGTGAATTCACGCCGATTTTTGTAGGGACATCACATTCATCATCGACGCATACACAAACAGGTCAAACTGTTCATCATAATAAACCAGGAACTGTAACAGAATCGAAACAAAATGCGTCTCCTTATGCGCCGTCTGCACCAACAGACATAGTTCCCAGTCAAGGTATATTTTTTGATGGAAGCTACATTGATGAAATAACATATCACAAAATATTATAAAGCACATTTATTTTGTAGGTGGTTTACCTCGTGGTTCAGGCTCATGGAGCAATCCCCATTTCAATCCCAATCAACCGTATAATCCACGCGAAAACCAGCTTCCAAGCAACCATTATCCAGGTTCTAATCAAGGAAATAGTCCCAGTCAACCGCATTCTCCAGGCAACTCTCAATATCCTCCAAACCACTCAAGTCAATCGTCAAGTCATCCTCACTACAGTACATATCATCGACATAATTCGAGTCAAACGAATTCAATAAGCAATTCTCGTCCCAATTATAATCAAACAAATATGCCAAGCCAAACAAGTGTTCCGTGGAGTAATCCTTATTCAACTTCTAATCACCCAATGACACAGGGTCATCCGCCTCCTCCAATCGGGTTCAAAGATCACGTGTATCCGTCTTATTCTCCTCCGATTCACCAGCAAAATTCGATGCCAATGGGAAATCCGTATGCTTTACATCCTTCTGGGAACGTCCATACTACCGGCCCAATTTACAATCCACAACCCCAAATGTTTGCACAACCTGCGATGCAGCCATTTGTTCCTGGTCAAACTGTACTAATGATGCAACCTGATCATGGTAGTAATCGGGGTATAGGAGATATGATTAAAGAGGCACTTGTATATTCCACAATTAATGCGGGAATAAATAGGCTGATCAATCCTTCTCATACTCAACATGAGGAAAGCAAACCAGGCAGTGCTCCTACAACTACAACTCATATCACATACAACAATCACTACTTTAATACTCCACCTGGAACGACTGATACAAGTAGCACTGTACCACAAGGAACCATTAATGGCGGTATTGGTACGGTTCCTGCTGGAAACATTCCAAATGGAAACATTGCAACTGGAAATATTGCAACTGGAAACATTGCAACTGGAAACATTGCAACTGGAAACATTGCAACTGGAAACGTAGTTTCACCGACGATGCAACCTAATCCAACAACAAAGGATCAAACTAATTCTCCTGCTGGTCCCAACATCAACTATAATACACTCTATAAGATTTCTGATAATGAAATCTTCAGAATAACGGAAGACTTGTTCGCAATGTCACACAATATATCTAAATACATCAAATTAAATTTGCAGAAACAGTCTACATCTTCTAACGTGACGGATACAGCTAAACTGCCGTACGTTGAAATAATTATTTAGATGACTTAATGTCTAGATTCCTTGGTGATGAGTTTTTAATTTCATTTTATAGGTTGTTCCAGGTAGAACCAGCGGTGTTGGAATATCCTTCGATTTACATAACGCACACATTATATGACAGTTATGAACACGATTTTCAACAAAAGATAAATCGCACTCAAAAAACAAGAGAACATGAGAACCTTTTGATAGACACATACTTGAATACAAACGTAATGGCAATGGCCATGCAATGGCTAGGGGATCGAGGATTCATCGATCCCGACGACTTCGAAAGAAAAGATGTTATTCGACGTATCTGGTTTACGACCTTTAGCGGAAGCACATGCGGATTTGAACGCGTATTCGAGTCGGAGAATTATATTACAGCGATCATCGGCGTTCAAGACTGGCTGTACTTTGCGAATCGAGAATCTTCGAAGCGTATAAATTACATGGGATACACGAATCAGTTGAAACTTGGAAGTGTAAGCAGCTAAGTATAACACTAGACGTAAAATAATTAGTGAAAGTAAAACGTACAGCTTTCATGGCACCAATTATTACTTTTCAGACTGCTTCTCTACTGAAACTGAACTTCGAAATGGACGGAGTCGTCAGACCAAACGCAACAATATTCGTGGGTACCATGCCTGAACTGGAAATGGCATTGTATACAATATGTTTCTACGTGAGATCTAACGATCTATGTCCGATTTCGCTCGGAGGAACTAAATTTAATATTTACACCCATTCGTTTCTCTATTTTGGAAACTTAGTAATGGATCTTGGTATTCCTGTGTTCTAAGATGGGAGGAGACTTATGCTGTATGTACGAATATGCGTCTCAACGTAATTAATAAAGTGTTTTAAAAAAATAGAGTTGATAAAAATAAAAATTCGTTAAGAAATTTGTAATATTAATTTTATATATTATTTATAAATTGAAAATATGTATGTATTAAAATATAATTACGATCTATTATATGTATGTCTCAGAGTACCTTCAAATGTTCCTGGCAGCGCGTGACTTCAACGATTTAAAATTTAATTTGCACTGAAACAAAAAGAATACAATTGCATGGTTAGAAAGATATTAAAAATGAATATCGAGTAACTAAGGTAATCACTGATTTCCTATTGTGGAAAGATAATTGCTGATAAAAAACTATTGTGCGCAAAGAGCAACAACATGCTTGTAATTTGTAACCTTGTCATCATCATGGTTGCCTTACAAAGAGTTTCACTTGTTTTGGAAACTGTGTCCCGGTCTCGAGTCGCTGGATCCCTAACACTTAATCTCGATCGCGTGAAAGATTAATGCCCCGAACAGATGCAATGCTGCAGTTCCGAACCGAGTTCAGCGTGTGCAAGCGTGAATGTTTCCGGTTAGAAGCGTTTCTCAGTAACGGGCTAGCCGTCCAACAGTCAACATCGATTTTTGCGGAGATCCTAGGTCGCATCGACGCAGCGGATAATCTCACAAGAAAGCCTATCGAAAAGGAAACTAGATCATCGGAGAACGTAAAACACGCAACATGCGTAACAAACTGCTCTTGCTTTGCATGATTTGCACCGTGCTTGTGATTGGTAAGTAAAAAGTGGAAACCGTGTCATGTCGACTTAAAACAAAGGGTCCTTTCATCACATGACTATTCCGGTTTATGCGGGCATTCGTATCACCGACCTCTAACGATCAATATGTATCATTTCGAATATATTTAGTAATTGTTGTCGAGTAAACATATGTATACATATATACTTAAGGAAACTTCTGTCGACTCGCTGATAGACAAGGAAACTTTCTTAAAAGAGAAACTTTTCTGCGTTTAACGGGAACGCGAAACATTCCTCGCTGCTGATACTGATGAATAAATCTGATCTTTGTTATTCATTTATATCTTCAATGTGAGTTTCTAGTTTCTCAGCGGTTTGGCTGTTGTCTGTGTCGAAGGTAAACCGGAAAGACGAATGTAAAATGTTCTATCGACTTGGTTAATCATTGCGGAATTGCATGAAAATTGCTCTTGTGAGAAAATTGCTCTTATAAATACTTGGACACCAAGACGCGAGTCATTATTCACTTGCCTACGTTCAATAGAACTGATGGAGCGTTCGCATGTGCGTCGCAGAAGTGCCTGACCGGTTCTAGAAAGTCGCGGCCATGCGACTGACATTGAGCTCGTAATGAATTTAAAGTGATTCTTTGAAACTTGGAAGCGGTTCCACATAGTGCTTTATGGACAAAATTCATCGTGATGACGTGTACTCGTGACAATCCGAGCCTAAATCACGTGGAATAAACAGTAAAAAAGCGGTGTAAACTTAATAACGTTAACGTCAATCAATTTTTGAATAGTTTCGGTTATCTTCCTCTCAGTTTCACTTTTAAAAAATTCATTGATTCAGTATCGAGCTTGTAATAAAAACTCCGATAGCACAACCGTTATGTTTTGACACTACGGGAACGAAAAAAAGAGACTTATGTAATATTTCTCTATAGCGTTCAAGACATAGACTATCGAATGTACTAGAATTTAAATGACTTGTAATCATTGTGACGAAAAAGAAGTTGATCCCGCTGTTATCTGCTATATGTATAACATTTAAAGAAGAAAAACGTTTATCTAATCGTTCGAATGAACGTAAGGGTCGGTGTGGTATAAATAAATTCAGAGAATATTACGTTAGACGAACGAGTATGGGTTTAACGTAATTTCTTCATTATTGAATGAAAATTCATTATTTAATGAAATTCCCGAAAATTTATTATTGAATGAAAATTCTGCGAACAATGAAAACATGCCGCTTTTCCTATCAGTTCGAAGGCCGTGCACAGAGTAAGAGCATATAAGGCCCTAAGAGTATATCATTATTTTATTTAGCTGGTTGTTAGATTGTTAGGACTTGGTATCATGATCAATGGTGGAATATAGTAGGTGGGCAGAAGATTATGAAATATTAGCCGCGTCACACGCAATCTCGCGCACTCGCTCTTCTAATCGCGCAAAATTTCGCGCGTTCGTATGCAACACGTGCATGATTTCCTGTGTGCGTGCAGCTAGGCGAATTTTAGCCGCCACAGCGGATTTCTGCGAAACGCATCGCGCGGTTCGTTGTTGATTATCTTGCGAATACGTAATCGTGGAAACGATTCTACCGGATGATACCATTCGTTTCACGGTTTGTTGGTTCCTGCCACCATTATTAATTTCGTTCGCACGGATTCGCTTCGCGTATAGATTTGAAAATTGCTACTCTGAAATATTCTTGTTTGCAAAAGTTGTAACTTGTAATGCTTTGTATGTTTCCACGTTGTACAGCGGATATTCAAGCTGTTCGGGCAAGAGGGAAATCCAGGGGCTGGGGCTGGGGCTCGAGCTCGGGTTCACGAAGGACAAGTTCGAAACCCTCCCAACATTCGCAGACTCACGTCTCGCAGTCCCAGAACTCACAACCTCAATCAGGTGGATACCCTAAACCGGCAGCTCCGAATCCCGCGAACAGTCATGGGCTAGGTAATTATCGTTCTTTGAGTTTTTGTGCAGCGATCTGTTACAAATTCGTAATCTTAAAATGTTATCGGTGTCCAGAGACACAGTCTAGCCAAACGAATGAATCTTTTCAGGCGGATACCCCCGACAGCCAGCATCAAATCCTTATCTGGGACAGAACAATGCTCCGGTTGGTTCCCAGAACAATGCTCCGGTTGGTTCCCAGAACAATGCTCCGGTTGGTTCTCGTTACAATGCTCCGGTTGGTTCCGGTTACAATGCTCCGGTTGGTTCCGGTTACAATGGTCCCGTTGGTTCCGGTTACAATGGTCCAGTAGGTGCAGGTTACAATGGTCCCGTTGGTTCCGGTTACAATGGTCCAGTAGGTGCAGGTTACAACCCTGGTGGTCTAGGATATTCACCTTACGGAGGACACTCTCCTTATGGAGGACAGCCGCACTACAATAGTCCACCTGTAGGTGGACACCAACCAAGTTTCGCACAACCGTCCTACGGGTCTGCGTTCGGTTCCATGGGACCGACACCTCAACAAACGATCCTCCTCCAACAGTCGTCGAAACCAGGCATCGGACAGTTAGCGAAGGAAGCGTTCGTTTTCGCCGGTGTGAATGCTGCGGTGAATCGATTGATACCTGGAGGGATCTATGGCACCAGAGGAAGCAGCGAAGGGTCATCCGGCGTTGTACCACCGGTTTCGCACACCCAAATCACTTATAACAATTACTACAACAACGGTACTGCTCCAGAAGCAGCTGTTCCTGCAGCAGCTCCAGCAGCTGCTCCCGGAGCTGCCCCTGGAGCCGCTCCCGCAGCTCAACCAGCGGCCCAGCCCGCTGCCGACGCTCCACAGACTAAACAGAGCAACCCTGGCAATAACAACGCTCCACCGGCGAATTCCAACTCTCAGGAATCCAACCAAAACAACCCTAATCCGCTAGGATTCGTTACTTCGAACGATGACCTCAAGAAGCTGACAGAGAGCTTGTACCAGAAAGAGAAAGATAACAATGCTTTCTCGCAAATAAGTATGAAGTTACAGGGACAGAAGACGGATGAGTCAACTTCGGACGATGCATCCGAACCGTACGTATCGGATTATTTGGAGAAATCGGGAAATTATTAAGTTAATATTACCTAGGAAGATGATTGTAATTATTTCAGCTTGTTGGATGTGAAAGCTGAGGCTTACGATCTTCCAACTGTGAAGGCAGTGCTAGCTCTGCACGACAGCTACGAGCTGGACGTCAGGACGAAAGAGGTAGTCACCCCTGAGGAACGACGCAAGGAGGCAGAACTTGTTGACAAGATCATGGAGACCGAAATCATGAAGTCTACCATGAAGTTTTTGGCTGACAAAGGATACATTCCGAACGATGAGTACGAGTTCAAGGATTCTATGAAACGCATTTGGTTCTCCCAATTCAAACGAATCGACGGAGACCCTTCCAGTTCTGGTTTTGAGACCGTATTCCTAGCTGAACAGTTCGATACCGATATCCTTGGATTGCACAATTGGATCTACTATGCTAAGCAGGAAGCTGCGAAGAAGCTCAACTATCTTGGATACATGAAAGAGACCAAGTTGGGTGACGTAAGTAACCCACGATCCTCAATACTTGTATTTTTTGAGTTGTACATTTAAAGACTAATTTGTACTTCAAACTGATAACAATTGCAGAAGGGTGCAATCCTCAAGCTGCGTTCGAGCTTGTACGGAATAGTGCAACCGGTCAGCACATTATTTGTCGGCACATCGCCTGAATTAGAGTTTGCTCTGTACACGATGTGTTTCTTCGCTCGACCCAACAGTCCCTGCCCAGTTTCGCTTGGAGGAACGGATTTCACGATCTACGTGAGCAGAATCAACTACTTTGGGAAAGACATTCTGATTTCCGCATACCCTGACGTTTAATTCAGTCGAACAAAAATGAAATTTATGCACTAATTAAGTAGAGTTAGTTACGTTTTAGATCAAATATGTTCGAATAACAAGGTGCATATTAATAGATGCCTGCTATCTTGTAATGCGAAGATGATCTAGGTTTTTCTATGTAAACGTATTTGCGAAGATTATCTACCTGTGTAATGTTTCCGCTCCGAGTTTCTGATTTTGGCAGCTCTAGTATAGGCACTATGGATGGTCTGCCATGAGCGCATCGCGTGGGTATTTTTGTCTCTTGTAATAGCGTCAAGAGCCAGTTACATTGTTGTAGTGTCAGCCTATCTCCAAATTTGATAGCTCCTAAAATACTCTGAACATTAGATGATCGTAAGTACGGTGATGCATTCGGACGAATGAGATTATTCTTGTATCGATGTTTATTATTAAAAAATATACTTTAAGAATTTCCATTTTATACGTTGTGTACTTTACTTTGAATATTACACACACCGTGGCAAGCTTCTGCTGCGATTGCATTGTGAACAGCGGCCGGCAGATCGATAAATTCTTGTTGCCTATTGTTCAGAAACTTCTGTAACATTTCGTCTAAAAGATTTTGTACACTCATCTTCAGCTTGATCTCGTCACAGTGGTATTTATTCTTTTTTAAACATTCTGGCACTGTCCGCACCACTATTGTGTTATCATTTGCAATATTAAAATTAATTCCATATCTTTTCAATTGCTTTTTATTCTTTAGAAGTAAGCTACACTCTTGTAGACGTAACTGTATAATAATGGGTTCTTTGAGTTTGGCGGAGAATAGTTCGTCCTTGGTTTGTGACTTGTATACTGTACATTTTAATGGGTAATCGTCAATAGATAAGCGGTGCATCGTTTAAAAATAAAAAAAAAATATTTACTGTTAAGTAAAGTTTCGTATCGTATCCTCTCGTGAATGGCATGTTGATCAATCATCAATAGCATCTTTGTATTATTTTGAATTGCTAATGCTACTATCAATTCGTTATTCATCTGGCCCAGTATCTAAAAATGACATTTGTTGTTAGTGAAATGGTAATAAACCTGTATGAAATCATTCTCAAGAGAGAGTGGGTTACCGTTACAAATTTTAAGATGTCTTTTCTTAATTTAAATTCGCGGAATCGTTGAGTATCTTTGCACGGACGGATATCAACTTCTTGGTGTAACAAAACATCTTGTACTAAACAAATGTTAATATTTCGATCTGTGGAGATAAAGTTTAAAAATGCATTACAAAGTTTAATAAAAACTGTACTTACTGTGCAAACCAGATTTCAATCTGGTCGACAATTCACTTTCACTCCACTCCTTCAACACATCGGTTTTTGTCAATTTCTTATTGCCTCGTAAAAGTTTGTGCAATTTTTTCGGCAAGAAATTGAAGTGTTTAGAACATTGTAGAGAGTCTCCAAATCTCTTAGTTTCATTTAATTTGTTCGATTTATTGTCAATATAAGTCCAATCGGACCATTCAGAAAGCGTAAGTACAACAGAGGCAGGAGTGAACTTTTGAATATCAGATACCTTACTTCTTAGTATTTGACTTGCATTCATTTCATATGATGGTATGGAATTTCTATTGTCTTTATCAGTATTCATTCTATCAGAATAATAGGATGGGTTTGAACTCCGTCTTCTAATTATAGTTCCATAAGGAGATGGAATTGTGAGTTTTTTAATTTCTTCTTGAACAACGCAACAGACTGTGTGTAGTACGCGATTCTTTTCAGAGAACAGTTTTTGGGAAGTCAGCGGTTTTTCAAAGAATACAATACCATTTTCACTGTTTATACAATTGTATATTAAATTCCTACGTCTTCTAATAGTCTTTGAAAGACTTTTGGAAAGAGGAATAGTATTGTTAAAAAATATATTAAATATTCCATTTTGAATACTAAGTAGTAAATTATGAATAGAAGGTAAAATCAAAGTTCTCTTTCTGTTCTTCATGGTAAAAACATAATCTGTACATGAGATAAATAACAAAATAAAATTAGACTTCATTTTAGATGTTTGGTGGATTCTTGACCCAACAAGAGATCTTAATCTGCTATCAAAGGCAGCTGAGATTATTTGAAGAATGTAAGGACAATTAACAGGTCTATTATTCAGGAAGATATACTGCAGTGCATTTGTTTGCGTGTTAGTTAATCCAATAAATGCACTGAATTTTATACGAGATTCATGGGTGTTGCTGATATGCCACATATTGTCACATGATATTTCCCTAAAATACAGCAGTTTGAAGATTTCTATTGATTCATGAGACCTACTCACTGCCATAATAACTTTTGATTCTTGGTCATCTCTAATGGAAAATGACACCTAGAGAATTAATTATGTACATAACTATATAACAGTTGCGTATGAAGATCAATTTAATTAAGACTACTTGATAATTGAATGGTAATTTACGTGAAAATTCACTATGGCAATATTTCCAATGAGGAAGTACATCAAGGGTATGTTCCATTTGTGAAATGTTAACTCATGAAACCCATAGATGCTTACTGTAGTTCCACAAGATGGTCTCCTCTGAATATTGACAATGTTGGGCGACTGACACATTTTGAACACCTGTAGCCAACGGAGAGTGTCAGTTCAAATGCAGTAAGATATTGGTTACAATAATTTGCATACCTTCATATACGTTTGAGATGAATCTCGATGTCTAGAACTAATCATCATAACATCAGACAACCTACGAATATTTGTAAGCGTTTGTTTTCTGGTGTTGCAATTATCCTCAACACTCCAACCAGTCCTGTGATCATTATACTCTGCAACAGCTGTCAATTTGTTTCTTGAAATTCCTACACCATTGTCCACTACTTGAATCTTACGTTTCTGTGCGTGAAATCGTATTGCGATCGCTGATGCTTTAGCGTTTAATGAATTCAATACCTGAAGAGTTCGGTAAGAAAATAATCATTGTAGTTACACGAAAAATTGTTTACATACCAATTCCAGCACACATTCTGGAAAATTGGTCACGTTCGACGTTGCAATTATCGAGGTGTCCATTTCACTATTTCAATCAAAAAGGTAACAGTAAGTTTGAAATTTCAACTCCGGCGGAGACCTTCCATTCACTGACTGTAAGGGACCAATAGCGCGCCACTTTTCAAATCAACAAATACACTGTCATCTTGCAGATTGCCGATCGTCGGTAAGAAGATTTGAATTTTCAAATTACATATTATTGTACTGAATAATTTTATCAGGTAAAAGGAATTAATTGAGTAAAAGGGTACGAACTAGCTTTATTCGATAGGTCATCAAAAACAAAACGAGACCCGTGTACGACATATTTATAAAAATTTCTTTATTTTATTGCAACTACTAAAGAATTTTCACATGTCGCGCTGTCTCAGCTTCGCATTCGCATAAATTGTGGAAAACGATGATCGCATACTTTTACACACAGAATACGTAGGTGTTTATACGATAACGACTTCTCTCGGTATTTTCTTTATCCGACTAAGAGTATTCGAATACAATTTACGAACGTTTAGTTGTGTGTGCGCAAAAGGAAGGACTTCGAATTAATTAATGACATGGTGTATATGCACGTGTGCAACGCGTGGTATCCTATCAATGCTCGTAGAAATTCGAAATGCATATGCCGTATTGACTTCTATTGATTTCGTTCGACGTTCGCGTTCGTGAGTTGCTTTCGAAATTATTACACTGTTGATCACGTTCTGATAATTAATAACAGACGTGCCTAAATTATATTCCGCCTTACGTGTAGAAAAACTTAACAATTGTAACGGGTATGTCAATATATCCGGCGCCGGTAAAGTTAACACGTTCGCCGCTGTTCATTTATCAGCTTCGAAATTCTTTCTACTACTCCTACTATTATTTAAATCAAAGATGGACAACATTTAATGCAATTAACGATTAGCTATCACAATTGAAATATTTGATAATCAATTGCAATTAACGATTAAACTTTTAATGCAACTGATATATCACCGCATTTACCTAAAGTAGGGTACTTAATCATGAATTGCATTAATCATTAAATTAATTACATTACATCGATGTATACATATAATTAGCAGGTCTACTTATTTAATTGAATTTTGATTAAAAGTTAACGATTAATGTATTAACGTCTATGATTATTAATTGATCAATACGATAAGAAGTTAGTACCCGACTCTGATTTAAAAGTTCTAGAAAGGTTTCAGTGGCGGACGTGCCAACGAAATTTTCCTAATTAAAATAGATCGAATTACGGTTCCTGAGTTTGTCTTTTACAGCACTTACCATCGAACGTCGTTTTATCATCGTTTTTTCAGTTATTCATCTTTTCGTGCGAACGTTCAACAAAACGCAACTAAAAGGGAAGCTTAATTTACGTAGAAATACGTAGTTACATACGTACGCATTGGGGCACGTAACGCGCGTAAAAAATGTTTCCTCCCGGTCTCTCATTCGTCGTAACGTATCAATATAATCGATATTATTACAAATATTACGTCCAACAGAACAACGTTTTTACAATGTATAATTAAAAAGACAAAAAAGAAGTATTAATAAAAATACGCTCATTTAGATAAGGTGAATCACGCAGAAAGCTAATCGAGTTAACGTTTATCTGCGAATAATTTCATCTCTCTAACACACACGTTTCGACCAGTGTTCTTACGCATCGCACGTGTACACATTATATATATATACATTAAAGATCGCGAAAAGTATCCCTTGAAAACGTCTACTTTAGTTATTGCTGTGTCTCTCGGCTCACACTTTCGTGATACATGGAAGAATAAATTTATTTTTTCTCCTTGGAAAAGCAGACGCTTCGTTCCTCGTGCGTACACAGTATTACGAGCACTAACACGGTACTTCAAATACCACCCCTGGTAAAATGTAATCATCGTGATTCAGTCATTATAATTATTTGTATATTTGACGTGAAAAATGTTTGTGTTCACGGCAGAGACAAATAGAATGGTAGAACTCGACATATGTAAAGAAGGTATGCATATAAAAGGAATTCATTTTTGTTGCAATCGTTCTCAAGCATTGAGAAAATTGTTTAGTAATCTCTGCCAACGTACGTTAATTTTTTGATACCACGGTTAATAAAGAACGGTGTCCCCGATGCTAAAACACTGTACCCATGGGTGGTCGCTTTCCGAGAGTCGTCTGGAAGGAAATTGGTATATTTCATCGACAATTTAATCATCACAGATATACACGTATTTCAGATTCTCTGTCGTGATTACGATTGTTAGGCGCACGTAATCTTGAACACTGGTTGCACGTCGCCCTTTCCCTCGAATTTCGTTCATTTTTTTTCATTAATTGTTAGGAAATAATTGGAGATCAACGAAACGAAACGATTTCGTTATGAAAGAAAGACGCGCCAAAACATACAACTCACAGCGGAATTAACGGCATACCTTTTCTCGCACCCGAGGCGATTATAATTATCCTAATTTTTCTCGAATCTAACTGATTCGGTCGCACATCAGACATTTCGAGAAAGTAATAGTAGAGGAGAGAAAGGGAAAGATAAAGAGCAAAGACAAAGAGAGAGAGAGAGAGAGAGAGAGAGAGAGAGAGAGAGAGAGAGAGAGAGAGTGAGAGAGAGAGAGAGAGAGAACGGAATAAAACGAGTGTGTTCACGATTGTTCTGGTTGTTGCGGTTACAGCGAGCTCGGAAAAGATCGGTACTCGTAATACTAAAAAAATAGAAGAACTTAGCGAGTAATATACACGTGGAAAAGCATTGAAAATATCGGATTGAAAGCTCGCCGTCTAATAAAATGGTATTGATGGCTTTATTGTAGTAAAATTATAGTAATAACAATCACATATGGTGTCATCTATCAACGAGATATAACACGCATGTTTGAAATGATGGGGGACATACATAAATAATTTAGACGTATCGTGTGGCTTGACGTAGTGCTTAGAAATCATGTAACATTAAAAATATATATATACATATATATGTGTATATATATTTATATATATATATATATATATTTATATATGTATATTTATTTATATATATATATATATAATATGTATAAATTGTTGAGTTATTTCCTATAAATATCTTCTAAAATCTGGCTTGGCAAATGAATCACTTAGAAACAAATTCTCACAATTTTTTGTTGTCAGTATCTTTAGGCACCAATGGTATGCAGACCCTGTCTTTGGTACATACGACCGATTCGATTTTCCTTATTATATCTGAACGCGGAGAGAGCGGTTTCTCCGTGTCTACTGGAATACGTGTTCAAAGAATTGATTCGTTAGCGATAATGCACTGTCTTGCTTTTGTTCCTCCATCGTTTGTTCGTTTACACATTGTTCGTTACATGGTCAAGTTTCGTCTTTGTTCCAGTCCGATATCCAGGAATTAATTGAGATATTCCTCGATCAACGATACAGTCCTTAAACAACATTTTCGGTAACAAAAACTCAGTCTTCTTCCTTTTTCTCTGGTTTCAGATCCACCATTGCGTGGAGCTCTTCCGGACTGTATCTACAATCGAAATGTATACGTTCAAGACAAGTGTTTTAAAGAAAGCAACAATGGCGACAATGACAACAACAGAAGAGGAAGATAATGACACTGACCCTAGCAGACTCTGCAAGTCGCAGACGAAACGGTAGACGTACCGCTTCCCAGCGGTTTTATGGATAATGTTTTTGTCGTAATAGTAGCGAAGACCACGACTCAGTTTCTCGTAGTTCATCTTAGGCTTGTTCTTGCGAATACCCCAACGACGCGCCACCTCGTCCGGGTCTGTCAGTTTGAACTCCCATCCGTCCCCGGTCCACGAGATAAACCCTTGACAGGATTTGTCTGTCAAGAGTTCCAACAAAAACTGCCAAAGCTGGATGGGGCCTGAACCGGTGAAGCAGGGTCCACTGTCTAGAAATTCATCATCCAATGTCAACGTCCATCGATATCATTCCATGCTGATTTGAAACCATAGCGTTTATTTCAGGCACTTACTTGTATAACCAGCGATCATCGCGCTCTGCAGCAAAGGCTTCTGGTCAGGGTTATTGCCGATGGAGGAGGGATGATGAGGGTTAGAGGAATCCCTGGGACCAAGGCTCGCAAGGAACGCGGGGTGGTGGGACAGGTGTTCTCCGATGGGACCAACGCCCCATTGATCACCGCTGACGCCGCCAGCTCCACCACCGCTTCCGCTTCCGGGAACCGTTTGGAATGGCGTCGCATCGTACTGTCCGTATCCACTCTCGCTGTAACCTTCGTGATAGCGACCTGTTTACAATAATTCAAGTTCTATTATCATTCTCTGCTGTCGGTGGAGAAATCGAATTGAATTGAAATAAGAACTCACCGCGTGGATAGTTCTTGAACGGGGACGGTTGATACTTCGGCTCGAGCTGAATTCCGCTGGTGCTGTAAAACTCTGGCGAACCGTCTAGATTGTATGGATGGGGCGGCTGATGATCTTGCGGCAGGCTATGGTACTCGGACGCCTCGTCATACCCGGAATAGTGAGCCGGTGTCATATAACTCTCCGTGGCGGCTTGGCTGACCCTGAGGTCGCTCTCGTTGGTCCCTGTGCCCGCGAGGTCATTGCCGCTCGTCAATGCTCCGCCACCCCCTTGCAGGTGCTCCGTTATATGGTGATTGCTGTAATTCGCTGCAAGATCGACCACAGTTTTACAAACCATTTCAAAAACGTATCCGGCTGACGACTATTCTCGATCAAAGCGCGGATACTTACACTCCGTTTTGAGTTGATTTAAGTTCCGCAGATGTATGTACGCGTTATTCGCGGTGTTGTTGTTATTGTTATTATTGTTGCTGTTCGGTGTACTGGAATGAGAGTTCGGTGCTTGAGTGCTATGGCTATGCGGTGGCGGCGGCGAGGTCTCGTCTCTCTGATTCTCGTCTTGGCACACGGGACTGCGTAAGTGATTGTAGCCTCCTGGAACCAAACGTAATTCGTCGTTTAATAAGCTCGTATGTCAGAAAGCAGACAATACAGTTTACAGGTACCATGGGGAGCTGAAGAATTGGGAGATGGAATGTTACAGAGGACAAGAGGAAATTCCTTCCTTAACTCTGAATCTTCCAATAATATATTTCCGTTGGAGACTTTTGACTTTTGACGATTTTAGGAGCAAAATCGCGGACAATCAGCCGGGTATTGATCGTCGGGAGAGAACTAATGGCTTCCAAACCGCATCCATTGTCTTTTGGCGTCGGGAAAGTCGTTCGGATGAACTGCCAAGGATCGCGCGAGGCTACCGGAGGCCACGGGAGGCCACCAGAGGCCACCGGAGGCCACAGGAGGCCACGGGAGGCACGGAGTCTGCAGGGAGGAACTGCTGACACGTGGGCGGCGCGCATCTCGACGATTGGCTCGAGCGAACTCCGCCTATCCTCGACTTCCTTTCCTCGAGAGCAGGAGAAACAGCGTCGCGCAGCGTCGGGCCGCGCCGGCTCGCGCGTCCATTACGGAGGCTGCGATCGTTTCGTCCTCGATCGAACAACGCTCGGAATATGCGATTCGATTCCACGCGAACATTGCATGCTGCCGAATGGATCGGTTCGATCGACTTTCGAGGGCCTTCGTCGTGGATCAGACGCCTTGGTACACCACAGGTTACACTCCCCGGCGTGATTGTATGGTAGCGATGCGCGTTGTCGATAACCTCCTCTGTGCAAATGTATCGTGGTATCTTGAACCAAGAGACGTCGCTTGGGATTCAGACAAAGCTCGATACATTTATAGGGAATCGGTAGTTATCTAACAAATGCTTTTTAGAGGTTGAAAATAGTATTTAATGTTACGGATGGGGCACACATTCTAGGAAATAATTTGGCACATCACCGTCCAGACGATTAAAAACAGACACTTTTTTCTGGCTATATTCCTCCGCTAAAACAGCGAAAACTTGACAAAAAAGAACTTAACAGTTCAAGCCTTGGCATCCTTTCGAAATTTGAAGCTTATCTTTATAAAAACTCCTGCACAGGAAAGTTTCCATGTAAACATCTCCGGGCTGTATTGTGTCAGAAACTGATCGAGACGGATGTAGCTCAAACAACTTTTCAAAAGTCCACCGGCGTCCAAGACATTGATTTCGTAGAACAGGAGAAATTGTTGTGTCGACGCAATAGTCGCGAAATGATCGACTTTGCGATTTTTCGGTGGATTAACATTAAAAACGTTTGCACAGGTTCGAAGGATACGTGAAGCTAGAGGCGTGACTCCCTCAAGCTCCGATTTGCTACTTTAAAAAATAATTATACGCGGCAAATCCAACTATTCCAATTAGCAAATGAGTATTCCGATAACTCTTTCGTTCGCGTGTACGTTTTAATCGTTCCGCGCGACAGCCTACCAACCGGGAAGAACGAGCGAACTCTTCATTTGTATTCGACCTCCTTTTTTTTAGCGGTTTTTACATTTACATAGCAATTTCTTGTTTTTCTAACTGGTCTGGCGTTAACGCATTGTAATATTACGAATATCAATTATGTCTACACGAGTCTCCATAAATCATAACGTCAACAAATCACGGAGCTAACGAACGAGACACGTCAATCGTGCTCTCGACTCCGTTACTGGAAATTAAGTTCGCGGTGTAGAAATTACGCGGGAAAATCTAAATTTAATTTAAGATAACCGAAGCCAGATTAGAGTCCGGATACATTATCGTTTCGATACCGTCGCTGTTTAGAATTTCTAACAAATATTACACTTGAGGCCCCCCGCAGATTCGCGGTTCGATAAAACCGACTGTGTCAGTCCTCGCAATCGATGGACGTGGATATCGTCGAACGAGCAGGTCCAAGAAGCGACGTCATTAAACAGCGATCCGTCCAAGACTGGCCCCCGTTTCGCACAGAAAGCGAATAAAAAGCGAGAGCGGTTTCGATCGTATCTATGGCATAGAGATAAGCGAGCGTATATGCGCGCATCCTGTTTTGATTACTCGCGGGCAGATTTATATTTTTGTCGAAAGACGAAACCGCCTTAAAGGCTTACGCGAACGGAAGTCGACGGAAATCGCTTAATCTTATCTGAATTTCACCGTTAGCCGACACGAGGGAACAAGAGTTGTTACGGAGACGCCACTTATTCAAATTCTCCGTGTAGCTTCCGTTCACAAATCAATTTCTAACGCTCCGAGCACCCCTATGCGACAACCCGTTCTCTTCGCCTTGCCGTCTGCACCTGCGCGATCTTCGTATAGGTTCCGATAGTTGGAGGCTTCGATCGTCGAGCGATCTACGCGGGCCGCGTCGAAAAATCTGCCCCGTCACGATCGCGAATTCTCGACATCCCTAACCAAACGAAGGTACACGGGACAATGGCTTTTCCGCGGATTACCATAATCCACCACCACCGCAAGCGCTGCGTTGCGTTCAGTTGCGTCGCGTGAACAGTCGGAATTATAACGTACGCGATATGTGTGACCAGTCGACGACGTTCCCACAGTTATCCGTCTGAACGGCGCGGAAAACAGGTGGCCCGACAAGAGACACGACCCGTAACGAGACGGTGTCGCCTCGCGGGGACGAGTAGTCGCGTTTAGGGACTCTCAGGCGAAAGCTGAAAAATATTTGTTTACATCGTCTAGACGAGAGTTCGATCAGAGATTACGCACAAAGTAGACCTGATAATGTTTCCAGTTTTCGAGATAATGGCTGCAGCGAGACAAAAATAATCGAGAACATGCTCGGACGCGGCCCCCAGGAACGAGTTTGCGCGTATTACGGATTCCGATTATCGCTTCCATCGACCAAAGGGTTGAAGAGAGTTTACTTTGGCCCTTGCTCGACTCGTGTTACGATTCGAGGGAGAAACGACGGTTTGAGAAAGCGAGTCGGCTCGAGAATTGATATTTCAAGAAATTGCCAGCTGTAAAAAGACGATAAGACTGCGGTAAAGCAGCAGCAGCCATGGAGCTGGGAAAATTGACGGGAATCGACTCGGTGGAGAGTGAACAAGGACGCGAGGGTTCATCCGGTAGGATAAAAAGCGTAGTCCGAGGTAGATACGGAGTGAGAACGAGAACGAGAACGAGTACGAGGAGCACGGGTTCTCATACGGTCCGGTTAATAGGGCCCAAGGGACGGACCCTTGCGCGTACACCACCTACACCTGCGCGGGCTGATGTGTGGCTGCACCTCGCACCCCATTTCATGGACGGTGAGCGTGGGAGTGCAGCTTCGGGCAGGCCCTCACGGCACGGACACTCTTACGAACGCACAAACGCACAAACGCACGAACGCGCGCGGCCCAAACACAAACGAACACGCACGTCCCCGCGACGAGCATATGCGAGGCTCCTTCGACTACCTAAATGCACCCTCTTCTCGCGCGCGATACGTCCCGCTCAGCCTCGTTCCGTCCCGTTCCGTCCCGTTCCGTCTCGTTCAGCCACGCTGTGACGCCGAACGACGGAGGCCGACAAACAACGACCACGAAAGGAACGCGTGATCGCGAGCAAACTATTCCGAAATTCCTGAGCATTCAGCCCACGCGTTTGTTCACACGGATGAACAATTGGACCGGCTAGTCCCCACTGCTCCCCCGCGTCCCTTTCAAGTTGGACCGGCTCCGGAATTTCGCGAGTCGGCCCTTTAACCATCGCCGTACCGCGCCCGGGTCTATTCGGACCCGATCCTCGAAGTCTGCCTCGACTCTGTTTGACGTTTAACCCCTTGCCGTACCATTTTCTTTACAATTACTATGATTAGAATTATTTCGATCGCGCTAATTTCTTAGAAGAAAAAGGAATTTTATATTTATCATGTGCTAGCATCTGCTTGAATGTTTAAATATTGGTGACGAGAGAATAAAATTTGATTTCTACTTAAAGGAACGGTTAAACATTCGTACCTAACAGCTTATTGTTATAAATCTCCGTCACGAGTATGACTCGTTAAAATACGGCAAGGGGTTAATACCGTCTGCTGTTTTTTTTAATTTAATTTAATTTCATTTCATTTCATTTATTTATATATATCAATAGAAACCCCGTTTTTAAAATACAGAGCTAAAAGCTAATAATTAATATAATACAAAATTTACGAATCAGCGGTTTAGGTGCAAATTTGACAAATTTGTTGCTATTGTCGTTAAAAATTGGAAGTGTTCCGTAAAAAGTGTCCGTTATGTTTGAGCAATAATGAATTTTTCATACTCTTCTGTCATTCTGTTATATAATTAGTACAACTTAACTTGGAAATTAAAAAACAAAGTACGCTGAGATAATAATAGTAACAATAACAATTTTAACGATACTGTGATGGTTAAACACCGTACTCGGGGTTCATCCTGATTAGCTGTTTCTGTACTTTAAACCGAATTCTGATAATCAATTCCCTTAAATTGATCGCAACGTATTATTCGGTTTTAACGCTTGTCAAGGCATAACGCAAGGGCAACTAAAATTGACGTAATCGTCGTGAATACAATTGTATTCACACGAAGTGGAATACGAGCCGGTAAACTGAAAGTTATCGGTTAATAGGTTAAAGTAGACAAGTTAAGAATACGATTACAATAGTTTAATAAATTAAGAACGTTAACTGGAACGACCGGAGCGTCTTGCAAAAAATAACCGTCGACACAATGTAGCTCGTGACTACTGATCGCTCTGTGGGGCACCACCCTTTGAAACCGAGAGCAACAAAACCACGCCCACGCACGGCATTCCGCGTAGCAAAAGAAACAAAGCACGTAGCCTTTTTTCACTGGTTCCATTATGATCGTGAGATATCTGGAGACCGCCACAGCAGAAATTGCTCAATGGGGCATAGCTATGGCTCTGAAGCTGAGAGCAATCTACATAGAAAAGAATCGCATCTATCATGAAACGTATCGACGCAGAAAATCGTTAGATATAAACCTCGAGGGAGAGGGAGGGAGAGGGAGAGAGAGAGAGAGGGAGGGAGAGTCACGGGTATGTTTCTTAATGCTCTAGGAACTATCAGAGATTCAGCTTGGGAGATTCGATTGTTCTGGGTAAAGAATTTGTGAGAATTTCGGAGAAGAAAAAGGTGTCTAAAATTTCAAACTATTTCATTCTCCATATCCTAATTTTAGCCCATTTTATTATACATTCACTGTCTTCTTTTCCTATCCATCACCTGTTACTATTTGTCCGCTTATATCATCCTCCGTCATTCTCTAGTCCATTACACTTTTTTTTTTTAGTCTATTTCGCGATATCCATTTCAGCTTATATCTAATGTTAGACTGTTAAAAATTTGATTTTGCATTTTATTTAATGTCAGCCTCTGCGAGTGCCGACGTTACTGTATTCACCCCCGGAAAATGATCTTGATATCGAGTTTGTTCTATTTGGAGAAATTCGTGAGAATTTGTGTGGGAACAAAAGGTATCCAGGTTTCGGAGGTTCTGGATGTCGGAGGAGGCGAGCGGGAGCGTGTTGCGCGAGGATTAATTGGGGGCGACAGTTGCGGTCGCAATTAGAACACGATCCGTTGACCAAGTTGTTAACCGAGGAGAAGTTGAGCGTGATCGGGCCCGAAAGAATCGTCGTTGGAACGCAGGCTGGAGAGAAGGTTCCGAGCGAGCAAAAGTAGCCAGCCGCGTATCAGCTGTGGAACAGGTGTCGGGGTCTCGGCTCAAACGGAAGAGTAACGGCGAAAGCGACCAACGAACGAACGAACGAAGAAACGGAACGAAACGAGCACGGCCAGGGATAGGGGGAACGAGAGATAGAGTGAAGGGACGAGCAAGGGAGAACGAGAGAGCCCAGCAACGAGGGCACGCGCCAAATCGAACGAAACATGCCAGTCGGCGTGCACAGCTGCTGCACAGGGCAACAGGAGCGGACCGACGACGCGACGGACCGGCGGACCGGCGGCGGCCTCTTGAAAATTAAAACCTGCCCCACGAACACGCTTTCAACGCCGGAAGCCCATTATCTCCCTCTCTTTCTTCCCCCGTCTCCTTCGGTCGCCCTCTTTCTCCCTCTTTCTCCCTCTTTCTCTCGACGTTTCACCCGCCGCGCCGTGTCCGGTCGATCCTACCCTACGTCTCTCGCGGCTCGGGGCTTCCTCCGGCTCCTGGCCCGTATCGGAATCGGGACGAACCGCTTCCTTCCGCGATCCATCGGTCCAACGATCATGCGATATCGTTTTTCACCTCTCGCGACGTCTCCGAACCGTCTTTGCGCGTTTTTGCGCGTTTTTGCGCGGTGCACCGAGAATCCAGTCTTCGGTTTGCCGATCTTTCAGACTTTAGGCGGCCGATCTCGACAAATAAATAAATAAATAAATCTAGTACACAACTAATTAATATCCACCGGATAATTTTAGATTTGCAATCGTCTCCTCAGGATTTGCAAATTTGTTAACTCTACGCGGACGAGGACTCTCAAAAGTGCTAGAAATATTTTCTCTAGAGTTAGATATATCGACGATTTCGATACCAAGAAAAATTAATGATATAATCTTTCATTAGGCGCTAACAAATTACATAATCTCTGGAGCAAGGTAGATTGTTGATTGACGTGGTCGACCACTCGTTCCCAGAAGGTTAACTGATCGGGAAAACCGAATTTTACAAATGCTGGTCATAGACTTGCGGAAAATTAGAACGATAAACGAGGAACAAATAAACGTTCTTAAAGCATTGACACCGACAAGAACAATTCCATTCACCTGGAATGTTATCTTAAAAACCGTGACATGATTTTGCTGTTCGATCGGTCGGGTTTCCTGTATCGAGCAATCATACAATGGGACGCGATTGCGGCGAACGGCGAGAAATAGTTCCATCGCGCGGAGGTCGTGGCAGTAGCTAATGAATTAGCGAATCTCCGAGGTCCATTAAACTGGGATCGTTCCGGGGTAGCGGAGACAGACGACAATGGACAATCAGTCGGTCTATCTGATGGAAAAGAATTTCATCGGTGTGCCCGTGGAATAAGAAGACGACGAACGAAACGAACAAGAAGAAGAAGAAGAAGAAGACGAAGAAGAAGAAGAAGAAGAGGTAGAAGAAGAAGAGGTAGAAGAAGAAGAAGAAGGAGGAGGTGGTGGAGAAGGAGGCGGAGAAGGAGAAGACAATGTCGCGGAGAAGTGACGTCGGTGGAACGCGGCAATTGTGCGATACGAGCCAGTAAAAAAGTCGTCCTCGACGGCAACGAAATCGCGCATTGTTCGGTAGACCGGTGACCTGCGAACTCTCCCACAGTCCACGGCCTGAGTAGATCGCCGGCTCTCTTGGTGTGCGTGTTTTTTTTTTTTTTCAAGCGAAACGCGCGCCCGTGAGCCCGCGCGCTCGCGCGAGCGAAGAGCGAGCAGCTCGGAGAGCTCGTTCGCCAGCGCACCCACGGAAACGCGTGGAAAATTTATACGCAAACGCTCCGCTACCTTCGCGATTCTCCGTTGCTCGATCATTTATTTAACGGCCGAGACATTTGTACAATTTACATTATACGGTAACGCGTGAAAAAATACAGACAATTTATCGACGCGATCGATGTCGTTTAACTCTTTGCGGTCGAAGCCCGGAATATTCCCGGCAACGTAGTTGCGTTTACCGTTGTATAACAATTTCGCTGGACAGAAATTATATGTGGTTTCGTAATATCTGCGAGTGTCGTGGATAATGATCGATGCTGCGTACAACCCCTTCCAAAAGTGTTAGGACACCTGCTCATTTCGTACAAATTGTAATATTTCATTCAGTTTGGGGAATGTCCACGACTCTGCAATGAGCCGTTGTATCGTCGGAAGTATATATTAAGCGGCTAGTTTATTCTTTTGTTGAATTTTGTTTATAAAAAATATGTCCAGCGCCAATTTCATACTTTCCGTTCGGCACAACTCGCATCGATTCCTGGTATGTTTTCTCAATACGTGGGATCGTACTTCAAATTGCATGGGGGCCGAAAACTATCGCAAATTATCGGGAAACTAATAAAAAGGGTGCCGAAATTAGACCAAGAAAATTACGTTATTTTTATTAAAAACATAAAATATATAGACGAGCCATTTATATTGAAAGTGGACCAAGTTCATTTTCCAAAAACATTGAGCTAGCAATTTTAATATTTATATTTCTACGTTATATATAATTTCATTTCAGCACAGCCTCTAGAACGCGATAACTCTTAGAGACACAGAAACATTATACTAATTTATTGAAACGCAAAATCCTTAAAAATCTGGTTTTTAAATTAAATGGACTTTCAAAATAAACGGCTCGCACATAATAAGTTCCTGTAACAGTTCGATATAATTAACGTTGAAATCAATTTGAAAAGCTATAACAATTTCTTATTAGGTTTTTATATTTATTGAATTCTCTGTAAGTGTCCTAATACTTTTGAAGAGGAGTATACATCCCCAGTCGAAACAGTCACAAAAGAATTGCAAGCAGAGGAAGACAAACGTCTCAGAGAACAATTCCGTCCGCAAAGAATTAAGTCGTGGCAAAGCAAACACGCTTCTTATTGCCGTATGATCGTTCACGGTTAGGCCCGTTTATGCCTAAGCTGCACAATTTTTAATTTCTCAGCAAGGAACTCACAACCGGCGATCTTTGATTGTGGAAGCGGCGTTTCTCGATCAGCTCTGCTCGCGGAAAGAATGTTATTTGGCCTGACGACGAGGAAGAAACATTTGACGGTTATGGTAATTTCTCGCTGCTACGTAGCCCGAATCTGTTTTCCGTAATCTACTGGGGGCGACCACAATGTGGTCATCCTCGCGCGATTATTCGTAACGCGTGCTTATCATTTTCCCGCGCTTCCGTTCGAGATTTCTCGAGCTTCCTTGTGCGTAGACCGCACAATGGCGGCTCGGGACGTGCCCAATTTCGAGCGATCCAACAAGCATTCTATAACCGAGTGGGAACAAACAGACGCGAAAGTTCTAACCGCTGGACGGTAATCGTTTTTTCGAATATTAAGAGTTCCTCGGGAAAAGTGTGCTGCTATCAATGGCCGACAATAGCCTGTACCTTTTGCGAGTCGAGTACAAACAAACTATACAAACCGCTTCCTTAGAAGCTGTTGAAGCTTTCGTATTTTAGTATCAAATCAAACGGACCTCGCCGACAGAAATATTACTGCGACAGACCGAGAGAAATCTCAGCTCTTATTCTGAATAGCATGATTTCAAGACCAAAGCAAAACAGCGGTGTTCACCGGTGTGCTCGGAATCCCGAGCAGTCGCGTGCACTATTGACGCATCGCATCCGCAGACTAATTATCGGTATGTCAACGACCTAGGTAACTCGACCGAAGCTTAAAATCTGCGATCGCTCAGGGTTAAGACTCATTTCGATTCGATTCGATCCGATCCGAGCGAAACACATCGAAACAACACTATTTTATTGGTGATTTACCCCGAAGCCACACCTAGCCGCGGACGACGCGCACCGCGAACAAAAGGAGAGGTCCCAGCGTTAAAAGTAACGATGCGCGGTTACGGATCATTATGCGTGGCGGGGGCGAGAGGTCGGGGAGGGAGGGAGGCGGCGTTATTATCGAGTGGAGCGGAGCCGGCTGGCTCTCCGGCGGCGGGGGCGGCGAGGCGAAATTGCGAAGAGGAGCAAACCGTGTGGAACCGAGTCGATTTCGTTGCGCGGGAGCGTTGCGTGCTGCCCGCGCACTTTCCAGCGCCGCGGACTCGGGGAGAACGCGCCGAAGATCGAGAGGATCGACCCGGGGATCGATCGTTCGCGATCGACAACGAAGCGGCGCAGAGGACGCGCGCCGTCCAGACACGGTCCACAGATCTCGACCCCTTGCCGCTACGAAAAATGTTACGCCGCTGGCTGCGTGCACACACCGGTGATGCACTTTAATGCAATCGTAGACGATTGACCTTGGTCGAACGGCCAATTAGGCGCGCAACGTAATGGCACGCGTGCCAGCCGCCAACGGCAGACGCGGCTCTGTCTCCACCCGCGAGAAAACTTTGATCCCCTGACCGATTCGGATCGTGACGCTGACGATCATCTCCGCCGTGATTTTCGCCGTGATCGGCAACAACAGACTGATCCGTCGCGACGATCTTTGCCGCTTCGTCTGCCGTTACGCGCAAGATTCTCTTTTTCTTGCGTTCCGTAGTTTTACGATCGCGGTTACAATCTGTCAACAACCCGTTTGACGATGTTGTAATACCTATCGATATTATGGTTCGCAAAAGAGAAAGACTGCAGAAATTCTTGGCGCGGTTTAGATGGTATGAATCTTTAGCAGAGGACAGAGACTGCAGATTTCGATGAGGCACTCGTGAGCGTTGGAAGGAGACTGGACGACGCGTACTTTTTCTTCTCGATGGTTATTCGTATTACGGGGTAAGGATAACCCTCTAATAGTCCAGTGCGATGCGTCTGGACATGTCAGAGTCGTCGAAACAATCCTGACATCTTAACCAAGTTTGCAAAAAGGTTACGCTGAATTTATTCGTGCCAGTTTTGTAGCTTGTTGATGACGATGTACAGAAATAATTTACACTTTTGACATTTAGTGTTGCTTTATTACCGCAACGGCGGAGATACCACACAAAAAATATACGCGGTGTTTAAGAAGAAAATGTTTCAGCTATGCGCAAGTGGTTCTTGCGTTTCGAGCTAGAGGTTTCAATTGTGAAAACAATAAACGCCACACACCGTCGTCACAGTAATGGGGCGAACAAATAGAGACGTTGATCGAAAGTAACCCGTGCCATGTGACGCGTGAATTCACGGAGATGTTAAAAATATCAAAAGCAGCCATTCGCGAAAGTTTTGTAGAACTTGCTTACGTAAATCGTTACGATGTATGAATTCCGCGCAACTCAATGTAAACAATTTTGCTGGACGACATTTCCACCTGTGATTCACTATATAAACGCAACTTGAATCATTCGTTTTTCAAATAGATGAATGATAAAAAAATCGTTCGTTTTCAACAACGTTGAACGAAAAAGATACCGGTGTAAGCGAAATGAACCACCATTACCCACTCCAAAAGCCGGTCTTCATCCGCAATGCGTTGCGAATATACTGCGGGCTTTGTGCACTTATGGTAGAGATGTATTAGAGGAGATTCAATGAATTTGAGATCTAATTACATCTAATTACGAATTTATACCATACGATCAGATGATAAATTTGGCTAACTGAAGCTGACGATTAGACAAATTGGAAACAGCGATTCAAGAGAAGTGTTCAATCTGAACGAATCGTAAGTGTCGCATCGCGACAATGCCAGACTCCCTGACTACCTGACAAAAGTTATCGGAGTTTTGATTTGAACTCTTTAGACGACGTTAAATTTCTCCTTCGAAAATTTTCCGCCGGGAAACCTGAGAAATTCTCGGAGGGTGGAATCTTCAAGTTGTGCAAAACATGAGGAGAAGTCGTGTAACAAAACGGCTCACGCATAACTAAATAACTGTACGTCGATGTGTAAGACTTGCAAGTCTGTGACGTATAAGTCGCTGTATTAGTCTTTTTGAAGTTTCCCCAGCAACTATCACGAACTTCGTACATAGACAAAACTCCATGGACAACGTTGGCTTCAAGTGAAAAGACTTCGAACTAAAATCGCTGAGAAACGAAGGTCCACGCGATTCGTTGTTCGTAGTCTCCCAAATACCAGATATTATAGAATGATCGAGTATATGCAGATATCTGGGAATAATCCTACTACTCTATTCCCAAATGAAGCGTTGTACGCTACGAGTTGAATAGGATCGCAGCGAGAAAGCGGTCTCTGATTATACCAAGAGCTACGAGTATCAAATTAACAGAGCTTGATGTCGCGGGGGTGAGAATGGTCATGGAAGTCGAGAGTCGAGTACGTGCACAAGTTCCGAGCCTACTTTAGCATCGTATCGATCGTGCTTTACGAATAGAATGGAATTGCTGGGACGTAAGAACGTCGGTCCCGAAGTCGGCAGTTTCGGTTGTTTGATCGAGCAGGTAGGTTGGCGAGCGACTGGCAACGGCTGTTAGCGGGATCGAAATGGAAGCCGGCGCGGCTCGGCGCGGCGCGGCATCAGCGAGATCGCGATTGGGTGTACCTGGCGTGTGGGTGGTCGCGTCCAAGGAGACCGGCGGCATGCCGGTGTTCCTCGCGATCGCGTGCTGATGCGGATGCTGGTGGTGCGGATGCGTGAGAGGCTCCGCCTCCTGGTACGAGGGGTAGTCGGCGTAGAACGGTTCGTGGCCTGTCATCAGCGTGTCCAGCATCTGGAGCACCATCTCCGAAGACGCAGCGGCGCCGCTACTCGTCGTCTGACCGATATCGTTCCCGTAGCTGCCGACGATTATGGCCGGCGCCTGCCCCGAAGGCCGCGACGACGTCTCGACGCTCGCGACGCCCGCCGTGACGTCGTCCCCCTGGCTCTCCGGTGCTTCTGCCCGCCCCCGTTGCACACCGTTGCTCACCGTTTGTCCACCGTTTGTCCACCGTTTGCTTGCCGATGGACGCAAGCGGTTACTCGCGACCTGAGCCGATGCTCGAGCGCATCCGTGCACCCTCCTCCTGCTCGCCTAAGCGTCGAGCGCCTCCCCGCAGGCTCCGGGGAATCAACACAGGACTCCTCGGGAGGACTCTTCGCTGCAGGATCGCGTCGGTGCCGGCCTCGACTCGTCCACGATTCTCATAGCTGTTCGAACAAAAACCTAGTCGTCGCGACGACTCGGACCAACTCTCGCACTATCTGGCGGAATCTTTCGAGGAGCAAGCCTCCATCGAGCACACTCCCGGCCAGCTCTCGAACCGAACCGAAGAACACTTTGGTTTCCGGAACAAAGTTCACTGATACCTTTCCATTCACTGCAGACAACACGGTACGTATATCGCACAAATTTCGCGATTTCCCGAACAACTCTTGACGATAACCTGCTCGACTCTACACTCGGGGAGCGTAGAGGCTTATCGCGGGACCGTGTTCGCGGCGCAACAGGTGTGCCAAGGGGAGGGTGTAAAACACCTTGCTCCGGTTCGAAGAGCCTCGTCCTGCGGCAACAGGACAGTGTGCTCTGCTGCTTCCCTTCCGGAACGGTATCACTGTTCGCGATTCGAGCACTGTATTCACATACGACGAGAAGACGACGGTGGACGACGCGCCTCGATGAGCGATCGACGATCGAAGGAACTGGCCGCGCTCGACGCAGAGATCGTGGATCGAGAAAACGGGCGCGAACAGAAAGCAAGCGATCGCTCGCGAATATCGTGTGCGTAGAAGAGAGCTTCTTCCTCTCGCGTGCACTCTCCACTTGACGTGAGCGCGCGTGTCACTGTGACGAAGCGCCGCGCCGTTTCCGCTCTCCGGTCCTCCGGTTCCCTCCCTCTCTTCCGTCCCGGCCTCCCCCCACCGCGCGATCGCGTCACCGTTACCCCTTGCTCGCCCCGCCGCGCCCCGCCACAGCTTCGATTCAACCAGCTGCGGACTCCGTTCTCGTTCGCCGTCGCACCGCACTGCTAGTCCGACTTGGAGGTGGTAGGACACCTTGGTAGGGGAAACTGTTCGACGGTGGGGAAAACAGATCGCTGGTGGGGGCACGGTGAGCCCTACGGAGGGGGAATTCGCGCCGTCAGAGGGGAGCCTGCGATCCGAGAGGGATTCACGAACGCCCCCTCGAACCTTCAACCACCTGCTGCCACCGAGACGACGCGCGTTTTCTACAAGATCGAACGGCCGATCCCTGTCCTTGCGAGGATCTATGGCTCTTCGAGCAGCTACGAGGGTGTCGCAGTCTTTGACGGTTCACTCGACTCCTGTCGTCGTCGTCGTCGTCGTCGTCGTCGTCTGCGGAGACCGTTCTGTATACGAAGTCTCTGTATTGCGAACCGGGAACTCGGAACCATCGTTGCTATAATCGTTGGTTGGATCACAGAGGCCCGAGTGTTCGTAAAGATCCCATAAAGATCGCAAGAATATTACAACTTGAGCAAATTGCGATCGACGACGTCGAGATGCACGGGAGAACCTCGATTCGCCGAATCGTCGATTAAAAAGGAGATCCACGTGCGTCAAGATTTATCATGCGAATCGGTAAAACTGTTCGCCATACGACCACCCACTCTCCTCTTCATTAGCTCGACGTTAATCGGGTCAGAGGTTCTAACGTACGACGATTTGTAATCGAATCGACGGTTGCGTCTCGATCGTCGGTCAATTGGATTACACTTCGCTCGTTGACGAGCGCAAAGGAGGGACGACGTCGTATCGGGGACCGAGATGGAAAGCGTTGCATCATCGTCGGGCAAAAATAGCAACGGTGGCGTCCACTTTCTAGCTCGCGTTAGAACAATGTTCGACACGGTGACCGTTTCTCTGGAAAAGCGGGCACACCTGCGTTCGCGAGCCGTTTAATGCGCCTCGAAACAGAGCCAGAAATACGGGGTAAAGAGAAAGAGTAAGAAGCGGCAGCGCGGTGGATTAGTGCAACCGTGTGCCGGCGGCGAAGGTGAACGCGCAAACATAATTATACCGTGCGCGGCGCAACGTTAGATAATTAAGCGGCGTGCAAAGAACACGGGGACGTTGCCGGTGCCGCTCGTTGCTCTCGGTGCTCCTCCTAATGACAACAACAGGACACACCAGGCCTCCGCGGAGAGGAACGCGCTCGGGCAGTCCTCCCTTGATCCTTCTTCCCGTCGGAGCGCGTTTAACGCCCTGTATCTCGCGCTGCCTTGCGCGGCGCATCGGGTACGCCTCTAATTACACCGACCGGTTAATTGAATTTTAATCCCACGTTTCCTTGTTATTACCCTTTTCGCGGGAACGGCGTTTTAACGCGAGGCGACGTGGGAAGAGCGGATCTAGACTGGCTCGACCCTCGCCGAATCTGATCCGGAATTCCTAGCTTTGCGGATCGATCCCGAACACTGCTCGATCGAGACCAATCGCCTCTGTCTCAACGTTTACACTATGACTGCGATTTCGATGGCCCGGATAACAGCGCTTGCTTGTTAAAATATCACTGAATGCATAAAGCACAGAAGGCTTTTCATGATGCACGCCTCATTCGATTTCCAATTTCCTACTCGCTAAATCGAGGGCTCATCAATAAATGTGCTCTGTTAGCAAGCGATTCTTGTTTTAACTGTGGTCGAACTGTCCCCAGGCGGATCCTACGTTTCAAGATTAATACATCCGCGAACAATTCTGCTTGGATGGATTGGAAGGCTCTCTGGTTCGAGCTCTAAATGTCGAAAAGATAACTGTAGAGATGATTGTGCAACGCGTGGCTAACAAAACTATCCTTCCGAGTGAGTCGACGAAGACTTTCGATAGAACGTGAAACAATAAGCACTGTTTATTTATTCTTACCATTATCATATAATTCTATAATTTCCTAATATATTTCTCCATTTTTTGTTTTTTAAATTACTTTGATCATCGATTCGTTAAATCGTTTTTGTTCTTTTGTCTACCAATTATGCTACTTGCGCGACACGTTGTCTTAAAACATAAATTATACATGCCAGGATATTAAAAAGGTAAGTGAAGAAACTGATAAAGTTTGTCCAAGTAACCTAACGCTAAATTAACTTCAGAATAAATTTGTTGTGTAAACCATAAACGCGTTAATAAACAATAATACTCATTGTTCCTCACAGCGAAGAAACCGTAACTTACCTTTAATTCTAATCCACTTATATTATTGTTACGAACACCGGATGGATGACCGGTGCTGCCTTGGAATTCCCTTGCCGAAATAAAAGACGGCAACACGGTTCAGGGTCTTCCAACCGAGCTGAACTTCGGCAGTGGTTTTCGTGATAGCAAACGCATTGAATTTGATAACGACATAATATTGTAAAGAATTGTGAAAATAAATGATTAATTATGCCGCGAACTCGTGGAACGGGGCGACGGGAACCGGACGAGGTTCCCGAAGTCCGCAACATTATTATTAATATACGGGCGTTTTTACCGTTGATCGAATAAAGCATGTACCTATAAGATTTCAATACGAATCTCGGCTGCTTCGGGAGTGCGCTTGTTGAACTCGGGGTGTATCGTTTTTTCGGAAAATCATGGAGGAGGGAGAAGAAGACGAGTCGACTAGAAAGGAGGTAACGAGCCGCGAACGAGGCTCGCGCTCGAGAGTCCACTTATAATACTTGGTCGCAGCGTCGCAGCAGTCGCAGCTCGAAGGGCCTAGCCTATTTTTGAGAGGGGGGCCGAGCCGGGGGGAGGCGCGGAGAGAGACCGGATGCCAAGAGAGGCGAGGCAACGGGGGTTTCTCTGTTCGGCGGGCTCGCACGTGATGCAGAGGGGACCGGAAGCGCTCACTCCCCTACGCCTCGTGCCTCTCTCGCTCGCTTCGTATAGTCTGCCGGCAATAGTAATGGGACTTACGAAGCGACGCACAATAAGGACACGAGTTCGATGCGCCTTCTGGCTGCCTGGCTCGCTGCCTTCGTTTCTTCGCGCACGCTTTTACCGTTCTCTCGTGCGCGCGGTCTGTCATTGTTGCTCCGGCCGATGCTCGCTTTTCCCGCCACGCCGATTCACCCCGTCGACGTGCCCTTAGAAACTGGCTCCCTCCCGCTTTCGCTCTCGGCCCTTTCGCGAGCTCTCGTTTCGCTTTGCGTCGCGACATTGCCCTATTGTCCTCGACCGAGATTGAGCGTTGATCCGAGACGATCGTCCGCGAGATAGAGGCTCGCTCGCTCCTCCTCCTCCTCCTCCTCCTCCTCCTCCTGGGAGAGTCCAGCTTCGGCTCCGCGTCGCTACGGTTAACCCTATACTGGTCCACTAGGATGGAACTTTGATCGCTGGCGATGTCCTGCTCGATAAGCAGGACGTCATTCTTGCGAGCAACAAGCCGACGACGCATCGTTAGCTTCGACGAGGAGCCTCTCGGTTTCTCTTTCTAGCTCTCGGAAATTGTCCCGGAAAGGAAACGGTCGCCGAAAATGTCCGCCTTCCGTGGGTCACCATCGACCAGGAGAAAGTTGCATCCAGACCTTCGCACGTTCTCCGGTCGGATGTCCAAGTTTGAACTTGGAAGAAACCAAGCAAAAGTAAGAGCAGCGCGGACGGTCTAGTCTCGCAGAGTTGCCGGAGAATTTGGACTCGGTGAGTTGCGAAGAACACGGAGGGAAACGACGTGGGTTTTTCAGAGTTTCGGAAGGTCCACGGTAATCGCGACGGAGGTCAGCGTAACGTATTTCGGTTGGCAAAAGCGAAAAGCAGTCGGGCAAGATCCGCTGGCGTGTTAGCATCTGTTCGCCGGTCCTCGTGTCGTCGAAGTGAGCAACAATACGGTCACGACGAGACCAAGAAGGGTGCATTTACGGGTGCATTAAGGGAGGAGCACTCGAGGACATTATAAAACTATCTTGCTCGCCGGTATATTGGGGTAGGACTCCTCCCTCCGTTTTCTCCTCGCTGCCTCGGCTTCCGGTTGTAACGTGAGCTTCGAGACTCTCGCTCCCTCTCCCTCTCTCTTTCTCTTTCTCTTTCTCTCCGTCTGCGTCCCTATCGCTCACCTTTCCCTTCGACTCGTCCCGTTTCCACCTATCTCCGCGCGTTCCCTTCGCCGATGGGCACCAATCACCGGCGACAAGACGCGAACTCGTGGCTGAGAGAGGACTTGGTCGACGATGGAGACTTCGACGACCACGACGACGACGGAGACCACGCCGACGGAGACCGTCGTACACGGACAGGAAGAAGGGACGAAAAAAACACACATACACCGCGGTCGTGTCGTGAGTTCTGAATGAGCGAGAGGCTTTGTAGGCCCCCGAGGCGGTGTACGAACTATGAATGAACGAGTGAATGAATACAACCTGCGCCAAACCATCGTCTCGCCCCCCCAACCCCTCCCTCCCTCTCCCCTCATCCACCCTTCGCCACTCTAGACCGTACGCAGCGTACGCCTTTTCCCTTCGCGGCCCTGCGCCGGTTTCATCCCCCGTACGACCCCACCTATCCAATCTTTCATCCCCGTTCACGGCGTTTGTTCCGCGCGAGCTTGCACAATTGTCCGCGCCACTCCTGCCTCCATATGTTCGGCCTGTTGCGCGCCGATAGACGATCCCCGCCCCGCTTTCTCCGGAAGGGTGGTTGTTCCCCTCGGCGACCCCCCTAATTGTTTGGGTCTCGAACGATCGTGAACCTATTTCTCTTTATCGAACGATTTTCTCGTGTTCCAAAGACTACGGCGGCTAACTAGATGCTCCTTCGTCCTACGACCCGACAATCTCCTCGTCCACCCTTCTCCGTTTTCACCAACAGCAGGACTCTACCCTTCGAGCGGATCGTTTATTTGTTTTTTCTGGTTCGAACGATTTTCTTGTTCTCGGAGAGAACGATGCTCGGGTAAAGGGGTCCAATTAGGAGATTCAGAAAATTCTGAAATTTTCGACAAACATAGAGCACTTGTAAATAATATATATATTACGCGATTAAGCCACTTTTTTATTCTATTGATATAAATCGTAAATTGTAAAAAATTGGGAACATGTTTTCGAGCAAAAGATTTTTCGTTCAACTTTAACACGCGGTTAACAAATCGTATGCTGTACGATCTGGATCTGGACAAAACGAATCTTGTACGGTTTGAAATTCATGGCAATGAGATAAAAATTAGTTGAATATTTCGGTGTTAATTTTCTCCTGTTGATGCGATTGTGGTTCACTTCCACGTGTGCTTGAAAAATTGCCCAAAGTATAATCGTTTTAATTCCTGGATCGAGGATCGTACGTTCTCGGTTCGATGGTCAACGCTATTCCACGTTTTCATCGACGGAGAGGATTCGATATCGGAATCGGTCGGCTTTGTCTAGGCTGCGAGCACGTGGAGCAGCAGGTGCGCGAGAGCTACGAAAAAGGCTCGCAGAAGGACTCGAGCAAGGATCCGAGGCCGAAAATCGGCTGGGTATCGATCAGAATGCCGCGTGGCCAGCGGCGGTTAGTTATCGGCGCGGTGGTTGCTTAACAAATGATCATTGTGCTCATTGTCGGCACGATTGACTAACTTTTCCATAAAGGTAAATCGAATGGCGTCACACGATGGCCGGTCCTTTTTTGGCCCGGGCGTCGTCGGTGAACCATAGGGACCCCGCTTTTGCGCACGCTGGATTCTGTTCCTCTAATTTATGCACGCGAGCTAACACAACTCGTGTGGCCGTCGCGACGCGGGTCGCGGCGAGACGGCTCCGCTCGGCTCGGCGCGGAGCGGAGCGGCGCGGAGCGGCGTGTGCACGCGCGACGACACATACGTGACACGGAGGAACCTCGTCGATCGCACATCCTCGGAGCTGTCGATCGTGCCCGTCCACAACCGAAGAACCACCGCGAATATTCAGTTACCATCGTTTATTCGGTATTCAGCCGACGTCCGGTTTCGAAACGAGCGGCTCGCGGAAGTCGAGGATGTGGCTTCCACGCAAGTGGCCCGCGCGGAAATCGGGAATCAGGAATCGAGAGCCTTCGCACACACCGCCCGCCGGGAGCAGTTGTCCGGCACAGGCGCCGTGTATCGTTGTCTTCCGTCCGATTGTCCGTGCCGGAAAAGAAAAAACGGAAGTAACGGTGCGTGCGGCCGACGGGATCGGTTCGTTCACGAGCGGCTGTGCTCGGCGAGATTTCGCGATGGCCCGGAATCTTGGAAACGTGGAAGAGATCGGTGCGTGCCGGAGAAGCGTTCGCAATTAATCTTTCTATTCTCCCTGTTCCGTAATTCTGTAGCGTTGTGAAAATATTTCGGTGAGAATCGGGTCGATGGCGGTGTTCGGCGGAGACCACCGGCCGGAAAAGTTGGAGAGCGAGCGAGCTAGCGAGCCGTCTAGCGCGTGCAGCACGGGAGCAACGTAACGCATCGGTTCCAAGAGGAGGAGGTCGAAAGCGAGGATAAGCGAGAGTCGAACCAGAGACCTCGAAGAGCCGCGATACATAACGTAACAGTGCTCCGGCAAGCAGAAATAATGAGTCTATTATACGGTCGCCTGTGTTGGTCGTCTTGCAACGACACGTTCTATGAGCGCACGAATCGTGATACAGTTCGCCAAGTCTTATGCAAAAGTCGCGCACGACGATTCTCCCCATGGAAATTCGGCTCGGACATTGACAAATTACACTTCATTCTTGACGAATTTCAGAATTTTCTTGAGAGAGAAAAAGAGCGAAAGATCAATAGTCTCACTTTCGGCGAAAGCATTTGGGGCACGGAAAAGGCCGTTGCCGCGCGAGCGTCAAATTTACAGCCGTTGTTTGTCCCCTCTTGTTCTGCTAATAAAAAGGAAGGGAAATTTGTCCCTGTTTTCAATTACAAACACATAGAAAGATGATTAACCTTTTAGATACTACGCGCCACTATAGTGGCTTTCGCGAATGGCTCGTGCTTTACTCAATTGTTTTATTATTTATTAAAGCAAACAATTAAAGTGGAAGTGTGTATATATAATATAATAAGAAAAGAATATATGTTATTAGTACTATATATAGATATCCGGAAAAAATATATATCAAGAGAAAATCGTAATTTAGTTACGAAAAACTTTATTTGCGCAAAATCCTGCCGTATCTAAAAGGTTAACGGCTGTTCCTTCGATACTCGTGTGACACGGACTAGTTTGAGACGACCGCCTCGCATCATGATTCTAGCTCTTTGGGCTCGAAGCTATTCTACACCATAATCACAGTTTTAACGATACTTTAAATAAAGATCAATTTTATATGGCTCTGCAGCGGAGCCTTCAAGTATGTAGGGTTAAGATTAAAGGAAACCAAAAGCTTTACGGTTTCAATGAATTTGTACGGGCGGCAGCAGGTTCGTCGGCTGACTCGCATGTTTTTCCTCGAGTCGAACGCGAGGATAACCCGAGGATAACGCGAGGATGCCGCGAGAGGCAGCAGAGCTCGGCGTCGTCTCCATTGTCCGCGGCGAAGCGTGCAGAGGGCCCGACTTTCCCTCGTTCACCCACGGTCACTGCTGCAATGACGTAAGGCCCCCGGCTAAGTAATTGTTACCTACGCTACGAACGACGCCCGCTTCATAATGTTCTCCTCCGTTCCGTTCTATCCGAGCTGGCTCCGATCCGCTCGACGACCGTCCGCGGCGAATGTTTCCGTTTGGGGGATATATCGCCGACCCCCTTCGAGTTGCCGCGGGGCGACCGACGCAGGTTCAGCATATATCGACGGATCTCGGCGGATTCGCGAGAAATCGCTCGGTCGCCAGGATCATCGGCGGCCGGTTAAGCGTTTTCCCAGAGCCGGTGTTAAACCGCGGCGATAAGCATCGGGGCAAACGGGGGAAAAAATCCAGGACAACAAATTGCTCGGCCGGATGAATGGGATGATCCACTCCCAGCGTGGCCCGCGTTTCCCATTGTTCGTCGCTGGAACGTCGGAGTCCTTCGGCTGAATGAGTTGCGTCACACGGAGAGTTCAGCGATGAAAACGCCGCGCCGCGCCGCGGAATAAGGTGAACAAGGTGAATCACGCCGGGGCCTGAATCGCGGCCGAGAATATTGCAACCGACTAGTCGGCTCGGGACTCATCCTCCTCGGCGACCAGCCGGAGGACGCTCGATTTCTAGACTCGGTGGCTCTCGTGGAACAGTGAAATCGCGGATTGTCGTTCTCCGATGACGATGGAACGGCTAAACGAGAGAGGCGAGCCAGCGACGATAATGAGAGACCTGTGGCAACACGTGCAAACGCGCTGAGCCGAGAGATGCTATCAGCCCCGGGCCCTGACGTAACAATGAGAAACTCCTCCGCCGCGAGTCGCAACGCTTTCGTTCTAGCCGCGCAATCGGGGGAAATAAATAAACCGGCTTGTCGCGCGATTTCGCGGCTACAACCGAGACCCTCTGTGCCCTCCGATCGCAGCGTTTCCCAACTTCCTTTCAAACCTTCCAAACCTCGTCAAACACTGACTGCTCGCGCACGCTTATATGAATTTCCGATACCGATCACGATCACGATCACGATTACGATTACGATTACCGCGGCGGGAGTCGGCATTTCCGAGTTCTTCGAGTTATAAGGACTAAGAGGGTATGCGTTGTCGATTGGCCAGGATAGCTCGATCGATTAAGCCGGGATTACTCGCGTGGGGTGCTCGTAGAACCCCAATGAAAAAAGTAGTATTTACCGATTAAAGTAGATTAAAGTTTGACAATGGTAGTTGAACCTAGACGCTCTGGACTAGATAGCCACGTGAGTATTCTCGGTGCCAGACCCTCGTGCGATCACTCGTAGCATTTAGATTTTATGTTGGTAGTCCCTGATAAGCGAGAGATCTGGGTTTCGGTCCACGACCTATCCGATCCATCGACTCGTTTCCTCAGCCGAACAGGTTGGGAAACGCTGTCGCGCCCGCGAGAAAGACGTCTCCTCTCCTGCTTGGCCGCAGAACCATTTATCCTTATCCGGGAGCAGGCAGGAGGCGTTCAATCCGCCCAGCCGACACTATATTGTCAGGAGGTGTTTCGCGAAACGGTGGACAGTCCGCGGACAAGGCTGTCGCGGGCGCTCGGATTTATGTCCTTGCAGGGAACACTCGTCCTCGTCCGGAAGAGGAGCGTGGGACTTTGGTGAACGATGGGACACCGTGCATCGGTCCTGGACAGTTTACGGATCGTATCCTCGCCGCGCGCCGGGGCCCATTGGATTCAAGAGCCGAAGCGGAAGAGGTCGCGCGAGAGAGCCTGGCAGAGGGCGGAGGGAGGACTCGAGAGCCGCGTCAGGATAGTGAAAAGAGACACTTACCATCGTTATGATACTGTCTCGAGGGTAGAGAAACTGCGGCGGAGGGCGGTGGCAACGTGGACGACGACGACGACGACGGCGGCTGAGTCCCCGACCGAGGGCCCGAGGTGTTCGAGGTGACGGAACTCGAGGAGGGCGTCGCTGGGCTCTTGTGCTCCGGCGTAGCAGCCGGCTGATGGGCCGCCGCGCCCTGGTATCCCAAGAAATCCCCTAAATCCGGCACGCATACGCTTTCGTACATGGTGCTCGGCGCGTTCTCCAGCGAGGCCTTCGCCGCGTCGACATCTGAATGGAAAATGCAACAGATCCTGAGTCGCGAGTCGGTCCGCACGAAAGAGTTTCGTGTTTCGAGTTCAGCTTTCGTGTCCCGATTTTGCGCCTAAGGGGGGTTTCTCTCGATAGAAGGAGCCTCGCCGAGAAGAGTACACACACGGGAGAGCCATTCGACTCTTGCCGCGGAGGATTTCGAAAGCCCCGAGGCCGGGGAAGGTCGGCCGCGCGACAGCCGGAATGATCGAGAGACACCGCGGCGGTTATAGGACGGCAGCGTCTTTGCGGGAATTAAATTCAATTAGGTTGCTCGAAAGCGAAGCCGGGTCCGCGTTTCTGCCGCAACAATAGCATCGCGCGGCCGTAATCGCGATCAACGATCTAGCCTAGGTGCTCCATTATTCCCGCCATTATTGCGAAGGAGAACGCGTGATTCATCGGCAACGACCGTTTCTGCGTCTGTTGCGAGGAGTTTTAAGCGCGAACGGAAGCCCCGACACCCGGTCCCCGGAAAAATTCCGCGATCAACGCCGCCGTTCCGGGCCCGACGAGTCGCGGCGATGTTCGGTCGGCTCGAGGAGGACGCGCGAGGGTTACGACACCGGGAGGCGACAAAATTCGCGAGCGAAACACGACCGCGGATGCTAGGCGTAGTTTCACCGTGATTCGACCGTGTGCCGCTGCGCCGGCAAACGGGAGGATGCAGCTTTTTAGTTTCTACTTTTTTCTTTTTTTTTACGGCGCAGCAGAGTTTCCTAATATCCGTTCTCGTTCGCGGAATCAAAGCGATTACCCACGCCATGTCGCGTACGAACACGCTAGCTTCGGCCGCTCGGTGAATTACGATTCGTCGGAGATCAGGAGAGCTCTCCATTGTTCCGCGATTAAACGGGCTTGGCCGCGGCAATTAGTCGGCCAATCGGGGCTCCGTTACTTTCGACGATCGAACCGTTTTTCGATTTTCCGTGAAGCCGCCTGCGATTCGTTCGTGTTGCTGGACGAAAAACGATGTAACACCCTGTGCCACTTACGGCACACTTTCAAAGATTATAATATCTCAATTGATTCCTCAACAAATTTCGAATGCGTCTATCGACTAAACAAGTTACATGTACTCACGAAACACCGAAGAATCTCTTTTTTGTCTCGTACCACTCGCTGCTGGAGAAAAGAAACTGCATAAACGAGTCACGATCAACTTTAAGTGTTTGCCGCAAAAATAATAACCTTCGAGTGGTAACAACGTTGGTTGAAGATTCTTTAACTCTTCGAACGTTAAATTTACCGAACAATAGTGGCGATTGGTGTACATTGACTCGTAAAAGTGAAAAAATAGTCATTTAGATTTTGTATAGTTCGTATTACAAAATTTGCTCCTATAATGTAATTTATTCAATCATACCCCACGAAGAAGTCTCGGAAGTTTGTAGTATCGTACAATTAAAACCCGGTCATTTTGGCAGTGTTAAGGTTTAGTGTTAATTCGCCATTAGTTAGCCTATCTAGAGTGAATCATTATAATTAATTTATTTATTTTATAATTTATTTTAAGGTCACTATCATTTTAAATAAAATTCCTTAGTCCTTGTCGGTTAAATAAATAAATAATGCATATCGATTCTTTCCTACGTAGGACAAACTTCCCTAGAGCGATCTACGATAGAAAATGGCGGCCTGGTTTGGCAGGAACGTCGGATTCGTGCGTCGAATTGGAGTCGATCGATCGAATCGCGGTTTCTCCGTTGCGAATAATCGATAGGGAAGTACGGGCTTTTTACTTAACGGGAGTTAAATCATGGGTGAACCTCCGCTTCCTGCCATCATTTCATACCTTGTCTCGCCCGTCTCTCTCTTCCACTCTCTCTCTCTCTCTCTCTTTCTCGCTCTCTCCCTCTGGTTGTCTTCCTCTGTCGGCCGTCCCCATCCGCCCGTTTCTCTCGCTTGCGCCCTTCCTGTCTTCTCAGCCGAGCAAGTACAAGTTCCAGGGAAACTTCCTCCGGCGAATGATATACGATACGAGCGATGCACGCCTCGTAAATAATAAACCGGGGCACGGGCGCTCGATCAATGCCGTTCTCATCTAATTAGAAAATAATTTGGCTCCCGTGTGCCTCTAAACACCGGCACTCAGACTGCCTAAAAACTCTGTTGCATCGCTTCGAGACGACGACGACGACGACGAAGTAAACCTGCGTTTGAAAGACTCTGGCCTCTCCTCGTAAACTTTACGAGATTCGAGATCGCAGGGCACCATTTTCCAATGTCTAATCAATTCATCGAATTTGATTCTTGAAGATCGTTTTTATGCCAAATTTTCAAGGATTCAACCCTTTTAAGCGACACCATTTAAGGGATTTTTTTAAACGGTTCAAAAACAAACTATAAGAGTTACAGTTAAAATGAATATTTCTGATACTTCATTTTGCAATCCCTCCTGCATCAAAAATGTTTTTATGATAAATCTTTAGATAATGATTCCTCAGCCAACCTTCCGTCATAATAAAAATCCCATAAAGTTTCATTAAATCGAATCTTGTCATTGTTATAAATAGATCGCGGGCTTTCGTGTAAAATAAAAATTGTCTGGATCAATTGGAAGAAATAGAAATTAACCGGCAAGATCATTCCTTACTTACTCATTCTAAAAAGTTCAAAAAACCACGCATTGACATTTTTTTCAAATTATTCAGATTATTCGTTTCACATTATTTCAAAAGTTTTACTACAAACTATAAACATTGCGATAATTGTATAGAATCTGCAGTCTAGTTAAAAAACAATATACATGCATCAGTCCCGTTTTAGACTTAGTAGTAGTACTGTTTATAAATGTTTGCATAGAATACTCTAGTGTCACCATAGTGCTCGGTATTTTCAAGCATAGAACGCGATACAAATTCCAATATATCAATTCGAAAAAATTAAGTACGTTTTGCGTTTGTATCTCGCATTTTAATTCCGAGCGCGTTGAAGCGCTGGTTACGGTAAAGGGGCTCGGATTGTACCAGTTCTTTCCTACGAGGTAAATGTGCTGCCCCGCTATCGGACGAGGAGTGGCGTTGATCCACGCGGCAGGATCTATCTCGCGGAGGATCTCATGATCGAAGTACGAGTGGGTATTGCCGGGGGTGGTAAACGGCCGAAAAACCGGCTAAGTGGCCGAGGCAATGGCACGGGACCATTCTGACGGCACAGGATATCCGGAGTGGGAGTTTCTATGGCGCGCGCGGCGGCTGCGGCTGCCGCTGCTCTCTTTTTCCCCCATTCTCTTCTTGGTTCGAATAAAAAGTGCCGATTCAACGCTTCGAAACGTTGAAAACACGGGTGTCGGGCATCGAGGGGTCATCGGGACTGAACGCGGAGTAGAGACGCCGAGAGAGAGAGAGAGAGAGAGAAAGAGAGAGGGTGGGGGAGGGAGCGAACGAGGCGTCTCGCCTCCTCGATCTCTCTTCATTGTTCGCGGCCGGTCTCCGGCCCCCGGTGTACCTGCCGTGACATCGCGATTTTACGGAAATTCGATATCTGTTTTTGTCGACACGCCGATTCCATGTCGCAGGGAAGCTACTCTTCCGGTGGCAACCTGCTTTTCCTCGCGAATCTCCTGGAAACTCTCCCACCAGATCGCCCCGAGGCAATTGTCCATCGTCTTCGGCTCGTATGTCGCGTCGAACTACGGGTCAACAGGTACACGGATCAGGGGCGTGACCCCCCGATCCACCGGAAATCGGCGAATTCTAAGATATTTCGGTTCTATTAATGGGAGATGCTTTCTACCCTCCGATATTCTCTGGCGCTTCGATTGTCCGCTAAGAATGGTGAATGTTTTCCTGCCATAGATTCAAAGCTTAAATCCCATCCGAAGCGTAATTTCTCTAATCGCGGCCGGACATTGTACATCGGAACTGCTTTCGTTTCGGCGAGCAAGATTCTCTTTCGCGAACGTTCAACCCTTTCGATACTAGTCTACTCTCAACGAAGAACAAGAATATTATACTCCTAATTACCGAATTAACAAATTAACTAACTAATTGCTACTCTACTTCTCGTCGCACAGCAGCGTGCAATCAATTCTGTTAAAATGTCCTTCTGCTTAGAAACAATGGTGGACTATTTGGGAGAGGGAGATACGATTATTCGAGCTTTGTGGCTCGTTTTTATAGTTTCTGTTAATCAGCATCTATGGAAAGTTGCGAGGCTCGAATAATCATATTCGATAATCATTTTTGTTTACATGCTGAGGAACAATTTGGTCTCAGAAGATGACGGAAATTATTTTATTCGTTTGTTTCAGAACGAGAGTACGTACATTGGGAATGAAATAATGCCATTGTAGGCACGCAATAGTAAGTCATTCTTTTTGTATCACAAAGGCAAAACTGACAACGTAACAAGCATTAGGTTTCACTTGGAGGTATATAAAATTCCATGTGAACTGTATGAAATTTTGCTTAATTCATGGGTAACTCTTTAACGTTGGTAATCGCGACAACACAGGTAACGTGGAGCATATAGTATTTGAAGTGTATCGTTGCAACACACAGAAATCGTTAGCGAGAAGATTAATGAGATCATTAACAAAACGTAACAAGAGAAGAAAGGCTATTGGACTATTGCTTTCTATTATATCCACCTGTCAGAAAACAACAATTTTAGCCACTTTTCCGAGGTTAAATATTCTGGATTGGGGAGAAATAGATTTCTGAAATAGTTATTCTCGCGTGATACGTGTAAGTTGACAAATAAATTTTTGTAAAATAATACTTACATGTATAAATAGCAATTCAAATATATTCAACTTTATCCACGTGTAACTGTTTCAAGGAAGGTCTATTTGACAAATTCTGCATTACACAAGTATATAAAACTACTTACAGTCTATGTAATATTTTAGAAATCTATTTTTCCCAACTCTGCAAATACACCATTGCCGGTCGCATGCCACGGTACAGGTTCGAACGATTGGAACCCACGGTTGTCGTTGCAATCTGTTCAATAAGAGTCTCGAAGACCGTAAGCTTGCGCAAGTGGCCTCTAATAATTCAATCGCCCGGTCGCTGGCTGCGGGAAAAGCAGCCGGCGAAAATGGTTGGGCCCGGGTTAGGGTACGCCGTAGGAAAAGCGTGTTTGCTCGGCCATGTGGGTAAAGAAACAAGCCTGGATGGCCCACCTGGGAATAAGGAGAGAGTCACGTACCTTTCTGGAGGATCTCGAGGTGTTCCCAGAGGATGTCGCCCATGAAGGCCGGCGCACGTGCCAAAAACGACTCCTTCCCCATGGCACAAATCTGTTTGCCGGTCATGTGCTGCCAGGGCTGCATCGCCACACCCTCCAGCGAGAACTCGCCGATCGCCCAGTGCAGCCAGTGGGCGACAGCTGCTTCCGACCATTGCCTCGGGTCTGAAAAAGACAAACGCGATCGTTTCAGATCGTGTCGTGTCCATTCGTTCTTCATTTCAATTAAATCCTCCGCCGAGTATTTTCGCTTTCCCCGTAACTTTCCTGTTAACGATACACAATAAGAATCACGAGCGTCCACGCTGGTCCGAATGACTTGAATTTTTTTTTGTAAATTTCACAGAGACTAGTTTTCACGTGTCGAATCATCGAAATATTTCTTTGTTAATTTTGCCATTGTTTGGAATAAAAAAAAATGTAAAAAGATTTTGGTCTCGTCACTTTTTTATTCGAGTCTACAATGGAAATGTAAAATGTAAAAACTATATTCGCATGATCTCAAGTTATTTACAATCGTACATCGTCAGTCACCGATGACTCATACACGGTGCTTATCGTGTGAAACTCGCTCTCCCCCGAAGATAGGCGTCTTACGATTATGATAAACATTCTTTTTGTTCATAAAATATTACTACTATACTGCGCTTTTATACGTATATCTTTTGATTCGGAATTTTTACAGAACTCTGTACCGGCAACACAGCCGTCTTACTCGAATTAGAATCACTTCGAATAGTATCTGCAACACCGTTGATTTTTTCTTATTCCTTTATTTCTTTAAACGCTGTTTATGCGAAGGTCTTCGTACGTACTCATCGTTCCCATCATTCGTAAACCGAATGGTCTTTTCGGCACTTACGTAAATAAATCTAATCAAGTCAGGTGAAATAGCGATACAGCGTGCGCCTACGAATAAAAAGTAAATCGGCGGTCGGTTTCCTTGGAGGGCCCCGGCGATAAGTTCCCCCGGTTGTGCTTCGATCAGGTTTTCGATTTCTATAATTATCTTCCCGGTTAATAGCGGATTCGGTAGAGTGTGAAAATTGCATTTAATCTCCGCGATCCGGCGCGGCGATCCTCTTTCCGCGTTAAATTATCCACCGTGCATTCATTAAAGTAATATTTTTCCGTTAATAACTGGTTTTCCCCGCGGGCCGGCTGGCAGCCGGCAGAGAACGACGAGAAAAAGAACGCGGCAGAACTGCGAAAAAATTGGATCGCGGTGTTTCCATATATCACGCGATCCTTTGACAACGCAAATGCTACGTTTGACAACGGCGCGCATAATTGACCGCGTTAACGACTCGGCTCGGCTCGGCTCGGCTCTGCTCGCGACAAATAAAAACCAACCGTGCTATTATTCAAATCGGATCGCTGACTAATAACGCTCCCGGGGCTTTTCAACGGGAAACGATCGGTATCTATTCTAATTCGTCGAACGGTGCTTCTCCACCAGTTTCTTTCGAATCAAGAATTCGAATTATCTTTCCATCTCTCTCTCTCGTTTTTTAGAATCAAGCGCTCGACTTCGAGTGCCATTTGCCGGCGAATCTCTCGAGCGTTCTCCATACGCGAGGTACATTTTTAGTCGTTTGTTTTAATTCACGGCCCTTAGGCTCAGATATGAATTAGGCTCAAGAGAGATATCTCTTTACACTCGCATGTTCTATATTTCATTTAACAATCTGTTGAAATAGGACGACCTTTAAAGAGGACCGCCATACATCGATCACATTATGTTCTATTTGCATGGAACTGTTTTCAAGTTGACTGTTTTTTTAGGAAAAGTATGTATCGCATTATATAACCAATTCTATAGTAATTATAATCATTCATTAGATACGCGGAATAAATTTACACCTAAAGGAAAATAACTTATTCTCACTTATTCTCTATGCAATCAATTACAATTCTTTACAGCCATCTGTCAGCATACTGTTACTATTAGTGAACGGAAACACTTTATTTTTACTTTATGATCTCTATACGGATTCGCAATCACGATCACAAATTTACAATCATGATTGCATATTCGCAATTTACAACAACAACAACGTTACAATTATGATAATGAATTCATATTTACAATTATAATGCTACAATTATGATTGTATATTCATATTCGCAATCATAATGTTACAATTGCAATTTTTAATTCGCATTCACAATCGCAACCTTACAATTATGATTGCGAATTTACATTTGTAACTCTAAAGTTGCAATTATTATCGTAAATTCGTGTTTATAATCAAAACATTGCAATTATGATTGTAAATTCGTATTGACAATGGTTATGCAGTTACCTTGAACTAGGAACAACAAACACTACTTTCAAACATTAACCGATAACTCATACTATTAGTTTTTCTTTTCCCTCTATACGCTCCTCTATTCCTCTACATCATTTAATAACATTTAAATGTAATCTACATATGTTACTTTCTTTAGCCAACCAATATTTATCACATTCCTGCATATTTTCACGCATAAAATCTTTCGTTTCCGTTATAGATTATTTCGTTAAATAGCCATCTCGGTATTATACAGAGTGACCCAAAAGTTACTCGCAATCGGAAAATGAGGTTTTCCTGAGGTCATTTGCAGTAACTTTTTCTTTAGTAAAAATGCTATCCGCGGCTGTGCTTACTAGTCATTTACGAAAAACACTGACCAATGAGAGACGTGCTCGACTAACGTGAGGCGGCCGAGCCACCAAGCGGGCGAAGCCTAGTTCAAGTCTCGAGCGAAGTCTTCAATTCGAAGCCAAGTTCAAGTAGCTTCTCAGCTCAGCCGTCTCGCGCCAGCTGATCTTGCCTCTCATTGGTCACTGCTTTTTGTCGGTAACTCATAAATAAAGTCGCGGATTGCATTTGCGCTATGAAAAAGTTACTTGAAATGACATCAGGAACCGATCATGCCCAGATTGCGAGTGACTTATGGAATACCCTGTATACTGATTCTCTTATTCCATTTCTCCTGTCCCTTCACTTCAGAATTTCGCGCACTTTCGGATTTCAGATTTCACTTCGCCGTTCTTCGCCACGAACTGTTCTAGAATAATGAAATGACCGACGACCGATTTGGCACGATATCGAAAGATATGGAAAGGGTTCGTGCGAGAAGACCGCCGCCGAGAGGCAGGAATGGGCCGGTGACGCAAGGCTTTTCGAAGCCAGGAGATATTGTGTCGGGTTGACGACATGATCGGTGCTCGGGCCCGGCCATCTTTGGTGGAAGCAATACCGAGAAACATTGGAATGTCCCATTTGAGGTGCGCGCCCATATTTGCACGCGTGTCTTGCATTGTTTCGCGGTATCTTCCCGCGTAAAAGTACAGTTCGGCTCATCATGCAAACAGAAATTACGACGGAGCCGTCCCTAACGAGGCGCTCTGCCCCCATCGGCCGGCGAAGCCAGGATTCCTCGAAACCTGCGCGCAAACCGATCCTCGGAGTCCTAGGAATTTTCGGGGGAAATCCTTGTCGCCGACGGAACAAGGAGCCCTCGCCGCTTTCGCGTTTCTCGCGTCGGCCGAGCATCTCGACGCGAGCAACGTCTCGAGAAAACGATGATCCTCTCGAGACGATCCCCCCGTTCGACGAGAAGCCGGGACGCGGAGATTAGGGGAGAAGGAAACCGACGGAGCGAGCCTCGCGGAGGCTGTAAACGTAAATGGGTCGTTGATCCGTCTTTAAATGTTCATTATGCAAAGCAGTTCGCATGCGCTCCCCGGTCGGAGGGACGCGCTGCTGCTGCTGCTGCGGCTGCTGCTGCTCATCGGGAGACTTGTCGATGGCACCGTAAAAAGCGGGAATGCAATTTGTTGCAACTCTAATCTGTTCCTCTTAATTAAGTTGGATCGCGTGTCGCGCGGGACGGCCGAGCCGCGGAAAGGAAAGGAGAGGAGAGGAAACGAGCCGACTCTCTGTGCTCCCGCGGCTCATGCTTGGACCTCCTCTCCCGCCTAAGTCTCTCCACCTTTTTCCCGTTTCTATCTCCGCGCCGATGATCTGGTTCTGCCGGCGCATCGCGCGATCTGCATATTTCTCTCTGCGGGCGATGATAATGCACGGAGGAGAGTAATCTAATGTAATACGGCACTTTTAACTCCCACCCGACGTTTCCACCTTATCTGGGCGGCTGATTACGTCGTAGGAAACTAATTGCCTAGATTAGCCTATTGCGGCGCGGTTGATTAAAACCTGTGGCTAGCGAATCAGCGGCCGGCTCGTCCGGACCGGCGATAACCGGCGCATGCATTTCCTTCGAGCATTTTCCACGATTCGACGGAAGCTTTTCCGATCGATCGTTGGCGACCACGCGACCCAACGATTTCTTTAACGCTAAATCGATATTAGTCCTTTGCGGGATTAAAATATATAGCTCTATAACTAGATCGTGCATCTTTGTGTAAAGTACAAGTTGGCTAAGTTAATCGCAACTCACGCAACTTACGCGAAAGTGTCTTTTTTTTTCTGTTAGTAATCGTAATAAATTGAAAATAATGTAACAATGTTCTTGAATTTTGTTAATATTGTTTCAGTTTTCTATTCGACATACTCATTTTTGTCATGAATGCATAATATCCAAAGTATATTTATTTGCATCTTTCACATATATTTATTTGCATCATTGTACTGTATTTAGTTGCATCTCTCATCATTTTTATTATAATGTATGCTTTTATGGGGACATTTGTTCAATAACGTTCTGTGGAAGAATATTTACAATTTTCAGCGACATTGAAGAAAGCATCTGAAAGCAGTCTTTTTCACTGGCTCGGTTGGTTCAGTGTTAAGGGAGGGGGCGCGTTCAGGTGAAAGTAATTCAGATGAAATTTTATGAGAAAATCTGATGGGAAAATGCAGTGTGAAGTATGCTACCGCAAGTTTTAAAAATTGTTAGTAGTTCGTTTTATCCGAAAATTGATTAAGATCCAGATAAAAATAAAATTTTAACGATAACTTTTACAGTTTATTTATTACTGTGCTTTTGTTTGGCTAGGCATAAAATTCCATACAGACTCGGTAATATTAAAACGTCCATTAACAAAGTAACATGATTATCCTATTCCGATTCTTTAACACTGTTTCTACCGAGAGTGTTAAAAGATACCATTTCATAAATTTTTATGTAACACTATTTTGGCCAAAGGGAGCATCTTCTACTAATTTTTAATCAAAATTACTTCCTACATTCCATTATACAAGTTGTCTAATAAAAAATATCGGTGAAAATAGTGTTAAAAGGGAGGTATCTTTTCACACCTTTGCGTTAAAATGCAGACAACTGCTAAAACCGTTGGTATTTCATATTTTCAGTTAAATATAGATACTTTGTATAATACATACATTAATACTTTGATGAGTATCTGTTAAAATTCGTTAATCAAACATGTTTTATCTCAATAAGAACAATAATAAAAAAATATTATTCCCTTAATTTTTTTTCATTTTTATTAGAAATATAATCAAACACAGTAATATTATTAACTCAACAACACTTTTCACGCGTATACTTTTTATACTGCAAGCAGATATTTGCCAAGTAGATATTTTCATCTACTTGGAAGGGATGTGGCTTTACTTTACAACAACTTTTGTATTTTCCGATTCAATTGAAATCGGGTTTCTCTAAGACTATCGCAATCAATATTGATACATTCGCGACCGCTGACCGGAATTCGCGTCATTTAAATTCTATTAAAGCAAATACACCAAGTATACAAATTTTAAAGATCTTTTTATTCAAAACAATAAATAATTGCATTGATTGGTCTAAAATTAGACACCACTGTAAAGTACATAAGGTGTCGAAAGACACGTTACGGTAGACATGGGTACAAAATACAATATGCACATTTTTAGATCCTGAATAATCTGGATGAAGATGATATCACTGAATTTATATAACAACTATTGCACGAAAAGTCAACAAATCAGTCGCGTAGAAATAATTAACCTTAGAGAATAATTTGAAGCCAAAATTCGAAAAATGTCTTTTGACACCGCTTGGTAGAAGTAGCGTTCAAATTCGCGAGTTACGAATATCAAGATGACTTTGGTTACTTTTGCAAACGGCGATCATGAGGTTCGGGCTATCGTCGGTGCTCGAGGAGCTCGAAGATCGAGCGGAAAGTCCGGAGCACGAAGCGAAATAAAGAGCAGATCGGGAAAGAAGGTGAAGAGGAAAAAAGGGAGGAGTTTTACGCGTCGCTGGCAGCGAGAGCGAGAGCGAGAAGCGAGCGAGAAAGAGAGAGGGAGAGGGAGAGGGAGAGAGAGAGAAAGGAGAGCCTGGCAAGTCTGTTAACAGTGCTGACAAGGAATAAGTTCGGCAAACATCGGCGCGATCCTCAAATATCGGCGGCCGCTTTGATCGTGCCGTGCCGTTAGACACTTCGTGTGGCGCGCTGTGTCCTCTTTGCTCTCACCTTTTCTCTATTTATGCATTATCGCCGCGGAACGCGCCGGCGTCGATCCGCCCCGGCGTACATGTGTATTCTCGAGTTTCCACGAACGGCGTTCTGCTTCGCTCTGCTCCGCTCTGCGAGACGCGGCCCGCTTCATTCATAAAAAGGACCTTACTCTCGCGAGTCACGTAGCCGATACCCGGCGACCATCGCGAGATCGGACTCCTGCTGATTTCGATATCGCCGCTCAAGGACACCGCTTTTTCATCGAGAAACGACCCCGGGATCCTGCTACGCCGCCTGCCATCCACCAAATTACTATCCCGCGACTCCGACACTCCATCGACGGAAAAACTGTCCGAAGATCGCAGCGACCCGTTTGGCTGGGATACCTCGAACTCGTTGGCATCCATAACGAACGGATAAAGTAGAGTTTCACCTTTTTCCATGATCTCTGCCTCTTCAGTCACATCCACGATACAACAAGCGAATGCTCTCGTGGTTTAGGATTTGTCTATTAGTAGATATTTTATCAACGTAAATATTCTTGTATCCAAACTATCGAAATCAGTAATCCAAAATCTTATATGTTCTGATAACGATCTTACACTGTATTATTCCCTTTCGTTTCCTCCATTTTCATATTATTTAAATACCTTGACCGTTCGCTTCACTATTTAAATATTTATTTATATCTATCGTATCTTGCGTTTTATCATTTCTTTTATTTTTCTTCACTTTCTTTTCATATGCCACCTGTGCGACATACCGTCATATTATTGGAACACAGCGGCTTTCTCTCATTGATTCAACAAACATTATATTACTACTATTATTGTTCTTATTATTATAAAATCGAAACTGTGCGACAATAACCTTGAACATCAAATGGTTTACTAGGATCACAATTACCTCCCTATACCTGCTCATATGAATATTCAGTCTCTTAACTGTGTTAGTAACTGTGCTATTCATGGTATTGATAACAATTCTAAGCATTATTCAACAAATTTCCAAACATGTTCTTAAAAATATTTCTTGCAGACTCATTAGTAGCTTTTCCGATGTTCCAACCGTGACAACAATTTACTTGATTTAATTTGCCGATAATTGAACGATTAAGCGAACGATTTAAATTCCCTGGATCAAATTTGACGCAGCTGTCACCTTGCGAGTATTGAACATACTCTCTATATATCTCTTAGAAGTATATATCTTTAAGAAACGGAATCTTTATAAACGCAACTATTTATTTACACTATTTATTGTAAAGCTATCAATGTTTTTAGTTCTAACGATAAGTTTGAACTGGACGTTAAACATCGCATCACCAATAATTTACAACTATTGTATATCTAGAACCAAATAATTTATATCCCTCAATAAATAAATCAACAAATATACAACAGATTCGAAAAATAACAAGCAAAGACAAGAATCGAAATTAGAGGGCCGATGCAAATTGTGAAAGACAAAATGATTTCATTTCAAAATGTAACAAGCGAAGATAACAATCGAAATCAGACAGCACCGATGCTAAAAGCAAAAGACGAAACGAGTTCTTAGTTCGAGAAACGAGTAAGAACAGGGATCGAAAGAGAGAAGAGGAGCGACGAGGGGGAAAAGAAAGATCGAGGAACAAAGAACGTGAAAGCAGCAAAACGATGGAAAATCGAAGGTAGTCGAATTTGCCTGCGAATTTGCGGAGGCGACAGATCGAGGAGCAAGTTGGAAGAGGTGTCTAAAAGCGGCGATAAAGACGATCGAGCCCCAACGATCCTCAAACAGAGGGGTACGGCGAGAGAGGGCGCGAGGGAGACGTAGGTGGCCGCAGGTGCCACGCGCAGGCAACCTTTCTCGGCAATAATCGAAACGCCGACCGTGATTTCGGTCGGTTGGTTTAGGAGCCGAGAGGTTTGCCCGCGATACGATGTACCTGCCGGCCAGTGATAAATTTCGCCGCGTTGCACAGGTGGACGCCGGTTTCTGTCCTTCCTTTTCTCGGTTTTTGCAGGCGGCCGAACGGCTGCCGCGCCGCGCCGCTGCGGTCGATCGCGGGTTTGCGATTGCCGAGCGTCGTGACGGAGATTTTAATTAGGGGACGGCCCCCTTTCGACGGCGGAGATTCGATGATTTAACGCAGAACCAACCGAGCCCTGCAACGCTGCTGTATTCACCTAGACCCCGTGCCATTTTTATTATAATGTCAGCTGTAATTAAAACATCTATTCAGTTAATCCCAGCGCGAAAGTCTCCCTAATTTCAACGATCTAAAATAAAAAATATGACACCGGTCATTTTTTATTTTAATATTGTTGCGAGCACCCATTATATGGGAAGCGCCAACTTCGTTCCTTGTGGTGTTGAGGAGAAAAGAATGATTGGCTGGTTGACAGTCTTCGGAAAAGAAGAGAGTCGTTATCGATCCGAAATAACGAACGGTTTGACGTTTGTGAACGAATCGTAATGCTTGTGTAATCTTGATTAAAGTACCGAGAATGGTCAGAGCAAGACCGAAAACGCGTGACGCGGAGGAGCGCGACAATATGTTGAACGTTAACGCGTTCTCTCTTGTCAGTCAACCGAGTAAATTGAGAACAGGCAGAAGCGGGTTTTCGATCCCGAAGAATGAAACTCTGTTAACCAAACATGGGCGAGGCAGGCGAACGCGTCCCGCGGTGAATGAACATCGAATGAGTTTCGAGAGAACGAGGCCCCGAGATAGTCGATGTTTTTCCAGCTAGAGGAAGGATCGCGCGGGAAAGGAGGTTGCCTCGTCTCGCGTGCAATATTCAGCGCATCCTTTCGCTTTCCGCGTAATGCGGTAGATCAGATTGCTTCGACATGAATTATTCTCGACATTCTATTTAACGCCAAGAGGAGCCCGCTCTCTCTCTCTCCTTCTTGCCACGTGGTTGCCACAGAGAGGCGAGAAACTGTTTTATTATGAATACTCTCCCGGGTACGAGAGCTGTGTAAATGTTCCTCCCGTTATAAGCCGTAGCGCTGCGCCAAGTTACGAAGCAGCGTTCTCCGCCGCTCGGTTGCATGCGAACTCCATTCAGTGTAAATCACTCGGACTAGGAAACGTGTGCCACACCGCCTCGTTCCTCCCCGGCATTGATTTACAGTCCCGACGAGCCCGCGATCAAGGTTCGCAGCGAATCGTTTCGTCTCGCTCCACTTAGCCACTCCCGAATCCTCTCGCGAATCCCGAGCATTGCGGAAAGACCGCGCGGAATTATCCAAAAAAACTGTTGCGCTCGAAGCCCGTCGCTTTTGGGAAATCCCGGCCGGCTGGGCTTACGAAAGGACGGCGCTTAATCCTTGCTGCTCCTTGGCTGCCGAACCAATAACATGTTTCGTATGACAAGTCAAATTTAGTTAGATTGGCCAGGAGGATGTTCAATTCGTTAACGACGATAACCATTTGCCGCCAATGTTACTAGGTTTGAAATAAATCTTTACGAACTGTTCTCGCCTGATTCATTGATTCTCCGTCCATCAATATAATTATGCTCCTGTTTTTGTTATTAGTTAATATAATTATGCTCCGTCATTCGGAATAACATGTACTTTTGTTTCTTTTACTGCAAAAATATGGGTCTGCTCGTGTTTGTATCTTGTCGCTCGCACGTACAAAACAATTCAATTAAATTGAATGAATCGGATAGATCAAATGAAATCAGACTAAATTGAATTAAATTACATTACATAAAATCAAACTTAACTGCGGAAAAATGACTTTTACGCGCGAATACGCGATATCTACTTAAGAGTGGGATAGAACGGATTTCCGAGGAACCAATCGCATTCCTGGACAAGCGTACAGAATTGCCGTGAAAGTAGCAAGTGTCAGCAAGTCACGATAACGTAAAAGTGATGGGCTTCGAATGTATGTAACTATGTAGTTTCGAACGACGCGACGAAGGCTTCGTTACGGCGTTTCGCGCGTGCTCGCCGCTATCTGCGCCTCAACAAAGAGCTGTTCATCCTTGGGGACGCTTATTATTCATAAGAAAGGTAGATTCAGAATAAATCATAATAACGAATGCGTCAGAGGGTTCTGACGTCCTACGGCGCGATCGCGAATGCACGCCGCGCCTCTGTTGCGGCAGGTGCTTCTCCGGCCGTTGCAGCACGCGCCCGATCTTCGCAGGATACCGGTGCGATAGCGTAATATTCGGACATTTTTCGCCGCGGCGGATTCGAGATTCACATGATTCAGGAAGCTTTGAACCGACAGGAGAGTACCAGGTACAGCAATTTCTCTCGCATTGTCACTCAGCTTCAAGAAAAACGGACCGTTTGAAGGGAGGAGACACGATTGCTCCATCTTTCCAAATTGTCCGCTTTCGTTCTCAAGTTGAAGGACGACGCGAGAGAAATAACTGTCCGACTATGGGACGGCATTGGGCAGAGGCGACAAACAAGGGTGCTACATCCACCGATGCTTGCAAAGAGTTGGTCTGCGCGAAACGAGCATGGCTTCGAAAGCGCCACGGCCCATCTGAGTGGCCGAGCCCGAACTCTCGATTGTCTAGAAACGAGTACGCGAGCGGGGACAATGGCTGGGCGAGATGGTCGAAGAGACGATAAAACGGGCGAGTAGCTCGACGGTCGGAGAAAAGGCGAAAGAAGGAAACAGGGACACGGATCGAATCGGGAGGGGTGAGGACAGAGGGATGGAAAGGAAATAGAGGAGAGAATCGACGCGACTCTTGGGCAGGCTCGGAGTGGAACAGCGCGGTGCGAGGCTGCTCGTTAGGTTCACGGAGGTCAGACTGTAGGTGATCTGGCCCCGGAGGGTACGAACCCGGGGCATGTAGACCGGAAGTAACGTCACACCCGCGTGGCTCTGAATGCGCATACCGGATGCGTGGCATCGGCTCCCCATCAGAGAACCATCAACATCACATTCACAATTCCTGCACATCGCCGCCTCGTCGCACATCACATCACATCGCATCGCTCGCATCGCATCGCACCGCGTATAACCCGCGTCTCCACGCTCGCGTACTCACGCACCCGTTTCTCTCCCTCCCCCTCTCCCTCTCCCGAGTGCCCTGGCCGAGCACCGTTCTCTCCTCTCGTCGCCGATTTTTCGACAAATTTCTCCCGCGGTCGCTCGACCGTGTCCCGTGCGCAACCAGTCGAGAAGCTCCCGACTGACCATCGAGATTTGGCTCTACTCTTCTGCTTTTCACGAACGATACCCCCGCTCCCCATCATTTTAATCATTGTCCATCAGAACGATCGAGAGGCGATCCGCGTAACGGGGCCAAGATGGATGGTCTTGGCCCTGGTGGCGAACCATTTTTTATTATTATTGTTATTATTGTTATTATTATTATTATTATTCATTATTATCAATTATTGTTTGTTGTTTTTTATCGCTATTCGAATTACATTTACTATCATTATTATCTTTACAACCCTTTCATACTACATTCCACCTTTTCTGTCTGCAATCTTTTTACATTTTTTTGTAACAAAAGGGTTCCCCTAGTTCATATATGTTGGTAAATATTATCGTTATTGTTTAATAATTTGAGCGCCGTTGTCCGTTGGGCATGGATGACGCTAATTTTTCAACAATACTTAACACTCATTTTCATCGTAATATATCCGCGCAAATTGAATTTCTCTGAAATGTTTCAATGTTATCTACTATGATAAGTTTTGACTTTCTAGGTTTAGTTCGGTTAATTAAATTTGCTTCGGCGAAATTTTCGGGTTCGATGGCCGCGACAAATACGGGAGTCTCAGTCACGTAGCGACGACGATAAAAGGAATATTCTGATCGATTCTGATTTAACCCTTAATAACCTAGAGTTTCAAATTTGATACCAATCTTTTAAACCGAATGTTCACATTACTATTAGTTTTTTTTTTTTGGTTGGCTGTACGTATTTTACTGTTGTATAATATTCTTTCCAACGAAATTAAAAAAAAAATCTAATGTCATTATTGTTTTATTTTATCTATGACATATTACTTGCGCGGCAAAGTGAACAAGTAAACACATTTTACTAAAAGTTTTGTTGAATACAAATTTGATATATTTTCTTTTTCTGAAGAATATAAATACTTTTGAGGTAAGTGAATATATTATTTTCGCTATGATATAATTATTTTTTGCGAGTGCATAGKTWTAYYTGAAGAAACTAGTKCTATTTWTGRYACTTAATGCCTGAAGTATCAAAATTGATACCTGGTTTTTTTTCTAAATAAATATGTAAAATAAATATTGTGATTTTTTTAGCTATTTTTCCCTTCATCTAGACCCTCAAGCAAACACAGTAATATTAAAAAAAAATCACTTTCGTAAATCAGGCTACTAAGGGTTAAAGGGCTGGCGGAATGTTCGCTGGGTTTAGACAAGGGCGCATTGCTCGGGCGATTGCGACCGGTTCGGCAATCGGAGAATGCAACAAATTGGCGACGAGAGCTTCCGGGGAAGAGAGGCAGCCGTTACTCTCGCATGCATCTCGGATGCATTCGGATCCGCGGACGCAGCGGTTGTAATACACGTGGCTGCACCGTAACGAGTCCGGCGGCGCTAATAACTCTTGATAAAAGGAATCGAACGGTCGGTGTTACTCGTTACGCGCGATTATCGACGTCTTGTTATCATTAACACCGAGAGGCCAAACGATCGCGGGGTAATGGCGCAGTTTCCTCGAGGATGTTATCCACGTTAGAGACTGTCGGTGTCGATGCACCGGCGCATCGGCGGATCGGCGCATCGACGGCATCGCAGCTCGAATCGTAATATCTCGATCCTGTAATTAGAAGTCGTTCGGGACCTTGTAGGATACAAAGGATGGCCCGCGCCGACGAACCGACCAGGACGAAGAGGGAAACGGACTCGTGGGCAATTAGAGCAAACCGAGTAGAAAGAAGCGTGTACCGACCTTTGGTGATGTTCAGGCGAACTCGTTCCTTCTCCCACGAGGCGAAAGAGGCCTCCAGGGCCTCGGTCATCTTCTTGTTGGTCCCAGGTGTTAACGGCGGCACTTGCGCCGGGATATCTGAAACAGCGAATACGGGAATCTCCATTATTTAGGACCGTGACTTCGCAGGTTCCTATCGGGGTTATAGGTCCGCGAGATCCACGAGAAAGTCTAACCGCGGAATCCTCGGAGCACGGGGAAACTTCATTAGTACGAACTCCTCGGCAGGTTTTGCTTATTTATTTATTCGACCAGGCAAAGTAATCCCAATGGTACAATGACATTAGGAAAAGTCAGACTGCAGACTGCCGATTTGATGCATTTACGAGCAATATGAATAGGTTAAATACAAAGCTAAGAGGACATTGGAATTGTTGAACTATTTTCAGCTTAATAGAATTGTTAAGAGAGAAATTATATTTTCAACTAATTTATATTTTTTTGGAATTAACATAGACCATTCTTATTTTGCATAAAAATGATGGAAATTCTAATGATACAGACTGTCGCCGGTTTACCACCTTTAATGTTGGACAAAAGTATACGTCAGCGAAAAGTACATGTTTCATGTAGATCGCTAGCTTCGGGAAGAAATATACAGATGTAGAATGAAAAGAACATAAGCCAACCTTCGTACCCCCACATTATAGGAGAAGAAAAGTTTTCTATCGAAATTGATCAATATTTTGTTACCATGTTTACTTATTGGCATGCAAGATCCAGGGAGATGCGTCAATTTATATATAAAATTTTTCTTTTTCTATACCTTTTCAATCCGTGGACACGAAATTGGTAATAGACAAGGAAACTGGGACATCAACTCTAAAAACTAGCCTAGAAATTAAGGAAACTGTTATTTATTAAAAATATTAAAGGAACAAGATTTTCTAAAATGTACCTAACAACAATCCTATACGGGCCGAATTTTTGTCTTAAATATCTATCTGCAGACAACTTGCAGGACATTCGTTTCGATATTTTAGTTTGGTTGTGCTGTCAATGATATTAAATAATATGTCATCGATATTATTGTTTCTTCAGAAAAGTTTTCACCGAGGCATCGTTAATGAGTTATTAACGAAAAACATTAATCAATGAGGGACGAGATCAGCAGGCGCAAGGCGACCGAGCTCGCTACATTTCCGCCAAAGAAAACGTTAATTCGAATGAACTCGTTTCCCGATTTTCATCCCTCATCCCCGATTGCGAGTGATGTTAGAGACACTCTGTATAATTGAAACGTGCATGTTATCTTGTGAACAAACGGATATTGTAGAGGTTTAACCGGGCGACTGTAAACGATCTTGTTCGTACAGACGGCGGAGTACATATAAATGGAGTTCCACTTTAGCTAGTTTCGTGCCCCCCCCCCCCCCCCCCCCCCCCAATCGAAGCGAGACGAAAAATTTCTGAAGCACATAATCCCGAAATTCCTACGAGCCTCGTCGCTGGGGTAGCCGCCGGTAGGTGTCAGCAATCGGTACGAAACGAGGTCTATCCGTAGAAACGGAGGGGCGGGTGGATGTGTGAGAAGGCAGGTTAATGGTACTTCTCACAAAGCGGCGTACAGGCAGGGAGCACGCGCGCGCTGGCCGGTCGGTACGAGAGGCGAGACAGGGAGAGGGAGAGGGAGAGAGAGACAGTGGAGAAGGAGCGTCAGGTGTCGCGGCGGCGGTGGCGGTGGCGGCGGTGTCGGCAGGAGCAGCGAAAGCGAACAGGCGAGGGGGCATGCACACCATCCTAGATAGCATCGTTGTAAAGAGGGGTGCAACTGCCGCGGCCGGGCAGGTGCAGGTGCATCGTCGTTGTAGGTACGCTTGCTCTATGCCGTGCACACCGCGCGGCCCGACGCTGTACACCTTATGGCGCTCGCGCGGAATGCCTCTCTCTTATTCCGATCCTTCTTCTCTTTCGCTCTTCCTTCTCCTTCTTCTTCCGTGCTCCACTCTCTTCTCACCCCGTTCCCTTTTCTGGAACACTTTTTTCCCTGCAAGACCGTTTTACGATCGCATAGGTTACAGGAGCCAATTACCGCGCCCTGTTAGCAGTCTTCAGGAGTTTTCGCTACTAAACGCAACTTTAGCAATTTAAATGACGTTTTTTAAGAACTTAACTCTTCGAGGCATACGACTTTTAAGAAAATAAAAACTCGGGTCGCAGAGAATATACCGTAAAATTCGCTGCACAACTCAATTCGTCAAATTGAATCCCAACGGTGGCAACAACCTCCTATTGGCTCTGACTTGTGTAAATGTCCGTTTTCGTCTATTTACCCATTCATCGTTGATGCTTAACATTGCCAACTACATAATTACAACATTAAACTGTGTATCTATGAGTAACACCAACTTCTCCAGGTGGGTTAAATTAGAGCTTCTTATTTCACGTACACTCAAATACACGTGTACACTGGGTACTTCGTGTTTACGTTCTTCAATAAGTGTCACATTAAGACAACACGCGTATCTGAGAATTATTTCACGTGTGTTTGTTAAGTGCACGTGTAGTATTACACATTGTACACATTGAAAAACAAACTTGCATCATGAGAAAATAAGTTACGCAAGTGGTAGGGCAGTTGACGCGAGTATATAAATGCAACAAAATACACGTGAATTGATATACGCGTGTTATAAATATTATAAATAATTCACGGGTCACGTCTCCTTATTATGACACGTGCTTCAGTATAATATTAATATACGTTGAAGCAGATCAAACCACTCGCACTGTCTCCAATTGGAAGCTAAATTTTCTCCAATCCCAACACGGGTGTACGATTCTTTCCTTCGAACGCGATTCCCTTCTTTCCTCGCACGTGTCTTTTTAGAGGTCGATTTCGCTTTGTTTCGTTTCAACGAACGCATTCACGAATCCAACTATGTACTTTGCTATCCGTCGAATCGATCTCTCGGCATTGTGTCAAGGTGAGAACTAGGGACAAATCAAGTTGGAACACAGACGATCGGGAGCTAATGCTTGGCCAGGAGACTATGACTTAACTTAGATCTATCTTAACCAATAAGTGGCTCGAGATTCGTGCAAGGTATGTAATGGCGAAGCCTACATGTTAAACTTTTACTTTACAACATTATCATCTTGTTAACAGAATCGTGGAGAATGGCTGCTGAGAATTACAGATCAAGACAAGCAACGCATTGAAAAATCCCCGAAGCAATTACAAAAGTTCCGTGGTACGTTGGAAAATGATTACAAAGAGCCAAAAATAAGAACATTAACAGAAGAAATTAGACGTCGGTGTAGAAATTCAATTGCATCAGAAATTGAGAATAACCCATCGTCCGAACAAATTAGCAAATCAACTACATATAAGTCACTAATACTATCGTACTAAAACAAAGGCTCCCGTCTGCAAAATTTGGTGATTTGATATTTTAATAAGCACAGGCATTTATTCGCATAGGTAAGTAATATAGAAAAAAAACATACAGGAATTTCGAGATACCAAAATGTCGAATTACCTAATTTTGCAGAACATGCCTATAAAACTGTAAAGAAAGGATCCCAAAGATCACCTACAATAACACAATGCCTTTTCAGATATTTCCTATAGAGAACAGTATTTTCGGACATATCGTCGAACACCAATAATTCAATTTGCCAAATATCCTCCACGGATAAATCGTGAAGACTACTGGAGTAATAAAAAAGAAATAAAAAATGTTGCACAGTCCAGACACGTCAAGTATTTAATTGACCTTAATGAATGCTCGAAATAGTTTTTAACAGATTAATAATATCTACGCTAAGGATCCAGATAAACCCGAGCCCTACCGTGAAGCCTTTAAAACATCGAACACGTATTAGCTATCTGAACTCGATATTAAAATCCCTTAATGAAATGTGCATACGAGTTTAATTATAGATAATTATTGTGTAGAATGTATAAAATTGTAGTCTGCTGTATAAGCCACATATGATTCAAGGGTATAATAATAAATAAGTAAAGAAAGAAAGAAAGAAAGAAAGAAAGAAAGAAAGAAAGAAAGAAAGGAAAAACAGTTTTCGACGGGTGCCGCCTGCGCGCTGTAAACCTCTCCATCGGCTGCGGTCCTTTGTTTCGACGCCAGCCGGCGTATATCTTATCAAGCTCGCTGCCTCGCGTTTCTTCCGTTTACGATATAAACAGGAGTCGTTCTTCGGGCGGACTGTTTTTCGCCGCGAGCCGACCAGGCTTTTCAATATTTACCGCGAGGTTCGCGAACTTAACGACAAACGGGGACGAGAGCGGAATTATTGTCGTCGCGCGAGTACGCGGCCAGCCTCGCCGCGAAAGCGTATTAAAAAATTGATGGCCGTAGATCCAACGCGATCGTTACGGTGTCGAGAAACTTGTACTTGGGTGTAGCGTCTGGCTCGAGGACGCCGTGACTCGATAAAAATCATGCGCCGAGGCGAACCTGGGGATGTCTGCACAGCTGGATTTGCATGGCCGTAGCCAGCGATGGGCTCGCGAACGAGCCCCGACAACCACCTTTTGTTTCCATACTCGAGACAGAGTCGCCAATCTTTTAGCCGAAGTCGCAGGGAGCCCAGAAACGAACACGCTCCTCCAAGCAATTTTAAGATGCTTTGCTCTACCGGATCATTGTCACCTGTTAGGAAATTACTATCAACCCTTTGCGGTTGTATGCCTACTCTCAGCCATCGAAGCTATCTATTTATTTTATTTTTACGTAAAATTAAAACATATCATTGTGTTACAAGGTATCACAACTTTAAAAAATAATCCATAAATTTTCTTTTCCCTACTTAATCTCGCGTATTATGCGTTACTGTTCGTTCAACGAAAATTAATTGCTCGACACCTATGTGTAAACTTAAACGACCATGAAGAGTTGAAGCGCGAGGCTTCGAATATTGAATTTTTGGCGTTGCAACGAGACATCAATCTTTATTGAAACAAGATTTTCATGGAATTAACTGTAGAGAATTCAATTCTTTCAATAGATTCCCATTACAGTAAATTATTGCTTTGTATACTTTTAGAATTTCAACCTAATGCGCATGTCTTGTCTTACCGCCGTTGCTGTTACCATTATCATTTACGCAGGAATAAATGACGTCCGCATCAATTGCAGCGTACACGAGCCAAGCGCAACTTCTTTTCTTTTTACATACTTTCAATACATTGAAATTAATACATGAACATTTGTAGTTTCTTTTAACCTTTCCACTATTTTATATCTCTCCTATCAATTTTTTCCTGTAAAGGCAAAAAGTTCATAGTCCAATTATCGCTATCACTATTGTTCTTTTCATCGTTGTTATACTCGTACCCGAATACTCGCTATTATTACACATCCTGTAACAACATCTTGTTTACACTAGATACAAATTAAATTAAATTAAATAATTTTTGTACAATGTATCATGTTTTATTAGAGTATAATTTCTCTATAACGTATAATTCTGTATATCTCGTGCAATGTATCACTTTTGAATAATGTACAATTTTCTAACAATTAACACAATCTTTGACATCGTTACTACTCGAAAAAACTGTCAAATCCGTATAAGTAAACATATTCTGAATTCCAAATGGTATTTCCAGCCCGCTATCGCGACTTTCACGCATCCTCCAATTGTAGTAGCTCGTTTATCTCGAACGCGTTCGATGCAGAGACAGAGGCCGCGGCTCGTATTTTCCAAACAGCTACCGAAGCTCACACCGCACCCGCACGAACTGGCTCGAGTGTGGCCGCTACGGTGTTAATTTCGAAGATGACGGCTCGCCGGTCGCTGGCTGCGAGCTTCTCGAACGCCGACGACGCATCGCCGAAAGTCCATTAGGTATGTATGGCGTGCATGCACGGTAAGTCTCCCGCGTAACCCATAAGCACCTTTGTCTCAACTCGGCACGGGCACACGCACTCACACGCGGCAACAAGCGCGACCGAGAATTTGCATACAAGTCGAGCTGCACGGCTGCGAGCCTATGTACAAAGTATCGGCGCATCGTTCCGAACCGGAGACCATCAGCCCGACTGTCGTCTCGACGACGAGCTCGAGAATTCGCCGCCAATTTCATCCACCGGTCGGCCCTGCTCGCTTTTATCCAATAAATCTGCTCGCATGACCGATAGACTTACTCTGATCTTTCAGGAATGGAATTCCAGCCTAATTTCTTCCCAATAACTTGGAATAACTACGGTTTCACGTCGTAATTAGTTCTTATGCACTTGCAGAGCAAACGAGTAGCCGAAATATAAAATTGTGACGAAGAAATAGTTTATGTCTATTTAACTTTTGTTTTTTACAAGCGTCTTCGAAAATATATATTTTACATAAAGATCCGCAGTCTAGTCACGATTAACTCCTTGCCTTATGATTTATGCCGCATCGATGCTGATTACGATCGCTTAACAATGTTTTAAAATTGATGTTCACTGTGCACCAATGTCTCTACGTTAACGACTTCAGTGTCATCAAGGGAACAATAGAATTTCATTTCAATTGCAGTGAAACGAATGACGACCACGGCTTATGGCCGACACGATTCTATAGGCCGACTTTGCTCTACCGCAAATCGTTGTTGCGACTGTTCTGATTTCCTCTGTAATTCCGTTTCCATTTCTTCCGTTCACACTATCCGCTAAAAAGGCTATACTCAATGCTTAACAAGCTTCAATTTGTTTGCACTTTTAGCTAATTATACGAGTTGTCTATCTTGCAAGTGGTTGGAGTCTATTTAGGCTAAATATTAATAAAAATAATAATGATATGTAAAGATTATGCGGTTTAAGAAGAGAAATGTTAAACAGTTAGATTCTTATTTGTTTGTTGTCACGATTATCTATATTATTGGCGGGGTGAAGAGCTCAAGCAGGAGGAAATTTTGCATACCGATGAAATGAATTATTACATTATTACATTTTGTTGAATTTGAAACGGCAAGATTTTTTTATTTATACCTATTTTTAGAAGAACAGAAAGAACATCTTTCTTAAAGAATTATGCGTTCTTCGTTTACTTGGTTAGATACGAAAGAAGTTCATTTGTTTTACAGCTTTTACTTTTGTGTATGTCTAATTAAATAACTTCAAATAATTTCAACATCTTCGAAATGATAAGTGCATAATTATTTTCATAAATACTGTTGCATAGTGTATTCAATGACATTTAAGATTTTCTAATTATACGAGTCGTTTATTTCGAAAGCGGTCACTCATTCTAAAATCCAGATATTTAATGCGTTTTACTAAATTTAAAAATATTACTGACTGATAACACGGTAGTATAATGTTCTTGTGTTTATAATAGTTATTGTCTTCTATAGGCTTCGCTGGAATGAAATTATGCATAACATAGAAATGTAAATATAAAAATGGCTATCTAGATGATTTTGAAAAATGGACTTTGGTGACTTGCAAAATGAACGGCTTATATATAAAAACGCGTACTATCGTGCTTTCTGCATCGTTATACGTATAAGTAGATCGCGAACTTCTATGCAAAGTGTAAATTGAAAAATAAAAGCACCAGAAGTATTTATCTCTTTTCTTAATAATTTCAACAAGTTGCGAATAATATCAGAATGTATGATAACTTCTCCAACTGAATTTACTGTTTCTTGCTTCATCTACACATTTTTCTCATAAATGCATAAAATTTGCATTATTCGATCTCTGAAACAAAGGGTTTCTTACCCGTACATACACGGAAATAGATCGAATAAATATTTAGCAGACCCAGTTCGGAATCTTAACGTAATTTTCGGGGACAATTCAGACAGCGGATCGGCGATGAGAGAGAACAGAACAATCGTTTCCGAAAGAGTAACGAAAGTTACCTACAACAACAGGTCGTTGGTCAGGTTTAAAGTCTCCTCAGGGAGGATTCCGTAGCGCGGGTGTGCGAAGTGTATCAGCGACGTTGCGGAATTATTCATCGCAGACCGAGGCGACGCGAAGGAGCGTATAATTACAGAAGGGAAGGTAGGAAGGTAGGTAGGAAGGAAGGAAGGAACGTAGGCTCCGTGGAAGGCAGAAAGAACGCAGTCGCCGAGCCGGCCGGCTCCCGGAGAACTCCGGACTCCCAATGGAAAACCCACGTGCCGCGGCGCAACGCGACTGAACGCGGTGCAACGCGGCGCATCGCGGCGCCGTGGACGGAATCTCAATCGGCAAACTTTTGCTGGAACGACGCCTGTGGCTGGCTCGTTGCGAATGCGCCGTACGATCGGCCAAGCCGAGGCGTGCGTAATGTAAGCGATCCCTCGGATTTCGCGGACCATGAATCGTCCGTTTCGATCGCGGACTCGTCCTCTCTTTCTCGTTCGGCTACGGACCTCCCTGATGGAGGAATCCTCCGCGTCTCGTAACCACCTCTATTTCCCTCGGATTAGCCTACGCGTGGTAGGCTAAAGGGATCGTGTGGCCCCTCTTTCAATTGTCACGAATGGGCGTGGCTTCTTTGCTCTCGACTTCTATGAAGCTCTGGCAGATCGGAGTTGCGCGGTAAACAATTATTTTGGAATTACTTTTGCAATCGATTTCGAAAAATAATCGTAGCAATTATTAAGCAATTATTCGTTACTAGAATCAATCAGCGATCACGATCGCATTTGATAATATGTAATCGTTAATCAGTAGTCTGCAATCGTTAATCAGTAATCTGTAATCAATAATTAGTCATTTGTAATCGCGAATGAACAATTATTTTATCAACTTCTCATCAGTTGTTATTTAAGTAAAGAAGTCTTCCAATAAGTTCTGACAATACGTGTAGATTTTTTAAAAACTACTCGAAATTATTACTAACGACGATAACACAAATTTGATCTAGTCGTAATAAAAGAAGTAATCATTACTTGATTAACGATCATTGTGTTTATCATTACTAATATTTTACATTTTCTTCGATTACTGAAGTTATTCATTAATCTTGATTACTTGATACTTATATTATTATTTGTTCATTATAACTTAAGTTATTTATTAATTATGATTGCTTGATTACTTGATCAGTAATCGTAATCATCGATCAGATTATTTTTGACAACTAAGTTTCAAATCTGAACGACGGACGTTTTTAACAAAAATGTCACGGAACATGTTTAGAACTATTCATAATTTTACTTAGCAGCTTCTGTCTTCTAGACGTTGGCTTTTCGTAGACGCTAATGAAATATGTGAGAATTAAAAATAATCGTCAGAACCTAAATAGCCAAATATTTACACTCGGGTTCAAAATGGACGCGCGGTCCGTAGAGTCCGAGTGTTAAACAGCGATTGTTTTCTGCTTTATTTACCTGCGATTGACTCCGCGAACGCTTGTTCCACGGCTTTCTCGCTCATCGAATAAATAAACATACAAATACAGAAATAAATGAATGAATAAATAAATAAATAAATAAGAAGAGGGAGAACGAGAATTCGGGTGCGACGCGTCTCCAGGTCGGGGGAGCGCAGGTGCTCCGTTCGGTTGATTATTTTTTGTTTCTTGAGAAAATTCGATATCAACCGATCGAAGCCAAGTCGGGAACGCGCGGTGGCCATTGCTTAATCGAATGGAAATGCAAATAGGCGGCGACCCGCGACCCAGCCGACGACACTTGACCCGCCTCGTTCAACATAAATTTGCATAGGCAGCGTTATTTGCGGCCTGCTTACCGTCCACCGTGTCCACCTACCCTCGTACCAATTGTGCACCGCCGAACACAGAAATATTCCCTTCGCCCGATAACCTTTAATTGTCTTAAAAAACGCATTTCTATGCCGAAATGGGATCCGTGCTGTTGCACGTTGCCCTTTCGTTCGACCGCCGAGACCGGCCGAATTCATTATCGAACCGATTATCGTTTCTCGCACCGGTCCGCCCTGAGAACTGAGACCGATTTAAAGGCTGTTTACATTCGAGATCGTATCTTGCGTCCTCGCAATTAGAATTTTCTTCGACCCGATAGCCGAAGATTCGCGTCGCCTCTGCGCAGCGGGCTACGCCGGTCGAAACAACCAAAATTACGTCGCCTTCTCTTGATACAATTACGCGTTTCACGCAACGCGTGCCTATCTTCTGTTTTGTTATTAGCGGGTGATTCGTTGCAATGCATTTGGCGAAGCACATAATTATTTAAATGAGATCATTTTCGTCTTGGACAGAATAGATATATAGGGTGATGCTTGATATTTTTGTATTAGCACCGATGCGATTAGAAATTAATCGCAAACGAAAAACTTAATATTATATTTTAATAGTTGCTCCTTCGTTGGTTTTCTCTGACCTTTTTCTTCAAATGTCCTTACGCGGTGTGCAGTGCAGCACAGTGACGAGGTTGCGTGTCGAAGTCAAAGAGAAATTTTGATAGACTTCTTCTTCTTCTTCTTTATGTTGAAGCCGAAATGTTACAGAACAAGAGAAAAATAGGAAGAATATATATTATGATGATTTTTTTATCTACGTCTTCAGAAGTTTTAAAAGAATCGATTCAAACGGAAGAAAACTAACGAGAACTAATTTCGGTCACTGTGGTGAACGAGTTGCAAAGCATTACGAGGGAGAATGGAAGGTCGCTTTAGGTGTCCGTTGGCGGAAAACGGGATCGATTAGGACAGCGTTTCGATCAGAGTGTCCGTGGAACGATTGGGAATTATCCACGATAGGAAGCTCGGCGACGGTTCCGCGGTTTCTTTCGCTGACGAAACGAATGTCGGGGCGATCACGCCGGCGATTTGGTATGCTAAAGGCCACCGATCTGCATTTTTCGCCGGCCGGCGTACGGCGTACACACTTATGCGGCGAGAAAATGCATCGCTGTTTTCCATTGCAAAGTACAACGTCATCGCCGCGAACGAGCATAGAGCCGATAATCCTCCTCCTTTTCGGCGTGAGAAATTCGCGAAACTACTTCTTAGTCGGGACGACTCGCGGCGACCTAAATATCGAAAGGCTGGGGTCTCTCGATGCGCGCACGGCTCGCCGAGAACTATTTAGGGAAGAACGATGCCCGGAAGAAATTTTCCTAGCGACAGGGCCGTCGGTCGATCGGGAGAAGAAAAAAGAAGGAGCGACGAGCACGCCGATCGAGACTCCTCCGGCTGCTTACGGGGTCGTAATTTTTTTCCCTCCGCGTGGAACACGGCCGCAGTTCGTTTGTAGATGAGTTTAACGGACACGGGGCACGTGCTGGCAACGTCTTCTGGCTTATCCCTCTTTCCACGGCGACTCTGGAATATACTCAGCAGCCAAACAACTGCGGCAGCTGTCCTGAGCAAACTACTAGCCCTGCCTCGCGTACACCGTGCCACAAAAATCTTCTGGCTCCTTCGTTCTTTTTTTTTTCTTTTTTTCGAACCGTCGACCATTTTTCCGCTCTCGACGGCTGAATCGCGCGTGAAGCAATCAACGCATTACCTATGCGCACGGCATTAATTAATACCTTTTGTTAAAAATCCAACTTCTTTTTAATTCCGTTGTATGCTTGAAGGAGACTCCTAAATGAAATTCGAAACATTCTCGAAATCTTTTTGTCAGTTTTCTAAATATTAAACCATTTAGAAACGGGGATTCCGAAACGGAAACTTTGAAGATAGATTTTAAATAGCCACGCTCCGGAAACCTTGAGTGCGAAGGGTAAAGTGTTTATCAAAAAGCGGATCTTTTCAAAATCGATTGATTTTCCGACATTTTTAACCTCTTAGGCGTGAAGCGCCCCATTGCAGTGGCTTTCGTGCTTTACTAAATTGTATTATTACTTATTAAAGTAAACGATTAAAGTGAAAGTGTATATATACGATACGTTAACCAAAGAATGTATATAATTGATACTATATATGGCTATACCAAATAAAATATATGTTAAGAAAAACGGTAATTTTAAAAAAAATACTTCATTTGCGCAAAATCCAGCCGTGCCTAAGAGGTTAAGCAAGGATATGTCGGATTTATTCTATTGGCTCAATCAAGCGAAATATAGAAGATTATTTAATTAGATTACGTTCTTTAAGTTTTCTTTGAAGTAGGAAAATTTTCATGATTGAACTTTACAGCGAGACATTCCAGAATGACTGGTTTAGCAAACAAATATTTTGCGGAGATTCAGTTTTTCATTAACAATGTAGCCTCATTTACAACGAACTTCATTTAGTTGTTAATATTTGCCTATTGTATAGAATAGATTTCATTTCTGTATGCATTTTTTTCTCTTCTCTATTTTGTTTATCTTACACTAATTCTTCGACAAACTTAAAAGTTAAGAAACATGTTACACAGATGCGTATTCTTGAATGTAGCAAACACACGTAACGTGGTTAATCTTACTTTATTTATCCTAGTTTCACTATTTCTTTCTATTTATTGTATACACCAGGGCTTCTTAAACTATGGGGTCGCGTAGCAAAATTCTGCGGACTCGAGAGATTTTAATGTCAAATATAATTAAATATAATTAAATCTAAAACTATATATTTTCATATGTATATGTATATTGTTACCTAATAAATAAATCATCAAAAAATATTAATTTATTTTTCTTTTATATTCGTATGGGGTCGTCAAGAAACTCGCAACCATAAATGGGGTCGTGAATGACAAAAGTTTAAGAAGCCCTGGTATACACCAAAGAAAACGTTATTGCAACAGGCTCTTCTACAACAAGTACTTTTAATTCAACAAAACGTATACAAAACTTCTTAACTTTTGTCCGTAATTGAACTATATCCGTTTAGTACCCAGAAAATAAATAAATGAGCGGCATACAAGAAGATAACAGGATTTCCCCGACACGTTCACCATACAGGAATTTCGAGTGATCGAAATAATTTTCTCCCCCGCCTCGATTCCGAGTAAACGGTAATTCACATAAACGTTCGGGACCCAGCGAAAATATTTAGCCCGGCGAGAAGATAATGCGTAGCAGCGGGCAAGAGCACCATCGGCGTGTCGCGAAGGGCCGAAAGAGAGTTTACCGAAGCGGCACAATGGCTCCATGGGAAAGATTCCATTACGGCGTCTAGCCGGTCGTTCTCGCGGACAATATGCCCGCGACAACCCCCTTTTCTCGGTTCGACGAAAGAGAGAGAACCGCGTCGATCGCGTTTCGCACGCAAGAAACTGGCCGTCAGTCATTCGCGCCGCGCGACCCGCCGTTTGCCAGCAGATTTCCTTCCGTTTTTCACCTGGAGCCGATCTCCGAGAAACGTTCGTGATACGAAACCGGCACTCTGAGCCTCGATAATTAATGCCACCGTGTGTCGCAACACCCGGGGACAATTTTCTCTCCGGGATTGGAAAGTGTCCGGGCCATTTTCCCTGCGACTAGAAAACCCCGGGCGATTTCGCGGCGTACGTGTGAGCGACGTGTCCGTCGATCGACATCGATCTAATTTGATTTGATTTATTAACGGGCACGGTCCTTTAGTATACAGAATCGGCCGAAGAATGTATTACGGTAGCGGAGACAACGTTAATCGTGGCCTGACCAATTTCTCTGTCCTTGGTATGTTTTCCGTTGTAATTAACTTTTATCGAATAAGTTGCGTTCAACATTTTTTGTTAAAAAATAAACAGAACAAGGGAATAAGAAAATACGATAAATAAGAAGTTAATTGAAAAATAAACGAAACGAAGGAATAAAAGAATTTTACATTCGCATTCGATAAATACAGAATTCGTTGAAAAGTAAACAAATTAGAGGAGTGACGAAATTCCGTGTCTCATCCGATAAATATAAAATTCATTCTAAAACGAACAAAACAAAAGAATGACAAAATTTAATATCTCTGATCCGACAAGGACAAAGTTAATTGAGAGATAATCGAAATAAAGGATGGAAAAAGGCTTATCTTATTTGATAAATACAAAATTGGTTGAAAAATATATCACATGAAAGAATGACAAAATTTAATATGTCTTGTTTAAGTTTGTATCACACGCGTCCCATGTTTTACCTTGTCATCGACGAAGAAACAACATAGTAGTCTCAGAGTAATTTCGATTTCCCAGATAGATGGCTAAAAAAAGGGGGGGAATTATTGTTGCAACAACCTGATAGGCGGACGATCGATCAAAGATCGACAGCACAATGAAACGCAAACCGGCGCGACGAGTTTCGTTCCATTTTCGTTCGGGCGCGTGTTCGCGCGGCGTGCACGTGACCCGTACACCTGTTGCTCTCCGACGAGCGCTCCTCTGTCGAGGGGAAGAGCACCCCTAGCGATAAAGGGAGGGAGAAGAGGCCGTTTACCCTGAACTGCGTATAAATTCGGGCGGAACGAGGGATGGCCCCCCCCCCCCCCCCCGACTATATTTAACCGCATCGAAGACGTACCAGCAGCGACAGCCGCGTCGAATTCTCCGGGGAGCTTTTCTCCGAAAATAGTGAAAAACCGGTGGCTGCCGGGTAATTCTCGGGTGGCCGGAACGGGGACCATGGATCCGTAGATGGATACGTTTATCGCGCGTTCTCCCGTGGCATCCCCGCGAACATCCTGCCCAGCGGTTTTCCCCGAAAGGACCGAAGGACTGACCAGGACTATCCGGCTTCTCCCAGATAAAGCTTATCTAGCCGCGGCACCGCGGTACCAGCTACAGCTTGCTCGCGGTGCATTGCGGTTCTAATGGGATTCCTAGCCACGCCTATCGCCTCTCCTTGTCGGAGGCGGTCGGACACATCCGAACAATGAGACTCTCCGAAACCTACTCGATAATTAGTCCTCCGGAGGGCTTGTCTCGTCTCCAGGGGGTAGTTCGGACGCCGAAGGGCGACGGTCGAAGCGGCGGACCGCAGGCTATGAATCGAAAAGGCAACATGGTTGGAACGGAAACTAAAATCGGCCACGTGTACATCGTGTTTTCGTATCGCTGAAAGATTTAAACTCTAACTGGTTATTTGTTCGAAGATGGTCGAAGTTTACTAGAGGTGTGCGAGAGCGTGTTCCCTGTCTTATATACGATTCTATTTACCGATTTTTGTATTTCCGTTGTTGAAGTATACTTTGCAAAATTGCCTACTTTATTCAACTTAATAACTCATCGGATTAAACAAAATTAATATGCCAGAAAAGTGAAGGGTGTACAGTTTGATTTATAACTTTTCGATGAAAAGAACTAATTTCTCTACGAGTGTTAGCATGTAGTAGCTTGGTTCTCTCGATCGCAAGCAATATTTCCAGTTGTTGAAAACAGGTTTTTGCTGGTCAACTTTTTGAAAGCATGGGAAATTGTTTTCAGGAGCCCGAAATATTGTCGGGATTCTGTCCCCACCCGATAAAGGGTTTCTCGTCCCGCCCAAAGCAGTAGGTTACGGGAATTCTCGGGTTCTCACCACACTCTCGAATGCTTACGTTTGATAACAACGTTCATATATGAGCCGTTCAGTGCACACATCGACTAACTCCATAAAACAAAAAGTCGAGAAACGCGATGAAATGATGTACATTGATTTTTAAAATTCCTGTTATAACATAGATTCACATATATAATGTAGAATGAATAAATACAGATATAGCTTTCATTTAACGTATAATTTAATGTATAAAATTAATATCATTTAATGTATAAAATTAATATCATTTAATGTATAAAATTAATATCATTTAATGTATAAAATTAACAAGAAAGAATAGCTAAAAAGAAAAAAAGAAAAAAAAAATTTTGCCGTTTAATGGTGTTAATCTTTATTATTCAGAAAAGTTATTATAAATATAAAAAGTTATGACTATACCAAGTGCTTTGACACTTAAATTTAAGATTTTTCAAAAAGTGGAGTTAATCGATGTGTGCACTGGGCGGCTCATATGTATATGTTAATCTTTTCGACAATAATCTGTCTTCCGAAATCTTCTTCGCATAATATTTCCGTTTAATACTAGACCTATCGTGCCGACCATTTTGATCGATTTTAGATTTTTTTTTTTCTAATTGGTTTATTCCAAGATCAGTTTATACGATACGATAGTAGCACAGATTATAATAAAAATGGCTGAATCTCTATGTAATTTCAGTCTCGTCATTCTTATAAAGCAGCAGACATTAGTTTTTTTTTAATGCTCGGTAGTGTCATGTTTAGTCTGTCACTGTAATGCGTACTGCTTAACCCTTGGACGAAGGATTATTTTCACAACATGATATAATATAATATAATTGTATCGTTATTATATAACAAATCGTCATATCGACGATATATATGTAAGCGATCTCTGAGATGGTCGCCGGCCAGGCGGCGCACTGTTTATGTTTCCGAGATAAGGAGGCTCTGTTTGGGTGATGAGATGGTTCATCGAGGGGAGGAGGCCCTTTTCCCGAAGAGAAAGGGCAGTCGAATAAAGATCTTTGAGAAAGAAGCAGCCCACCTAATTCCTCACCTTGTGTCATCTACATGTATAACAATTCCGAACCTTCTTCAGCAATTTTTCGAAACATATTTCTGTTGTACTTAATGGAACAATAACTTCAACCATTACAATCATGCGTTTATATTCTTGCCAACGTGTGCATATCTGTGCTAATCTTTCTGATAATTCGTCTTTCTTGCCTAAATTTTTAACATTTCCGTTTAAGTATAGGATGTCACTGTAATTATGTACTCCCTTATGCCAAGATGCCAAAATAGGGTACACCCCTACAAGAATCTGTTATATTACGTTACTTTATTATTTTGTTTAATACTCTGTTATTTTGTATAATTATAGAAACATTTACTTTTATTTATACTATACGTATTATATTTACATAGCATATTGCCTGGAGATTTCCAATTACTTCGTGCACTCCCTACTCTCATCTCTCGTAGGAGTTCCCTCGAGTATAGTGCATCTAACTTCAGCTTCCAATTTTAGTATTTATTTGACAAGAAAATTATACGTACGAAACTGATATCGATAGAAAGGCGCTAAATAACGACGGCCTACCTAGATATTGTAATATTTTTCCGCGGCTAAAAGATATTTTGAGGAGAGTATGCAAAACGGTACCCGGTTATTGACATAAGGGTAAACTAACGAATTTCTCTTACCCGTAAATAAATAAATAAATAAATAAATAATTCTTTTTCCTTTTCCTCTATATGTTTTTACAGTTAACGGGCAACTTCCCGCACGCATTCAATAAATGAATCAACAATTGGTGCGGCCGCCGACCCGAAGTTGTCGGACAGATTCGAGATTGGCCTCGAATGGGTGTCGACCACGACTTATTATCAATCGATGTGGCGATCGACGGTGATTTCAGATAACGAAAGAAAAGCTCGGGGGGCCACGATAATCCCGATCGCGTTGTCGCAGGCGATCGGTCCGGCAGATAAGTAGCCCCGAGGAGGAGCCGACCGACCCGATCCTTGCTCCACTGGCCCCTCGATAACGCGATGTTAACAAGCGACGGCAACATTGTCGAGCCGTGATTATCGCGGGACCGCGTGTCTCGGAAAGATAACGGCGGACACCGGGCGCGTTGCGGTTAATTATTGCTCCCGTCCGATCGGGGAAAGTACGAGGCTCGACGTGTTAATACTCTCGGCGGTATCTGTGCCGCGCGCTCGTTAAATTGGCTGAATGGACGCCGAGCGGAAACGCGGAAAATACTATGATCCGCGAGCGGATTAGCGGCTGGGAGACGGAGCGATCGGCCACCGTGCTACGCGGTCCCGCCGAGACTCCCATCGGGACCTCCATCGAGACCGAAACTATGGAAAACGCGCAGCTTCGTTGCAAATCGCTATAACCATTTCTTCGAGCCACTGTATTCGTTTCGGAGCGGCGCGCAGCTCCGGCGGAAAGTTATTTCATCGATATCAAGGATCAATGGAATTAATTTGAATAAGATTAAAATATAATTAAAACTAAAATTTGTTAAAAAATCGTAAACGAGATTTAATTGTGATATAAATCTTTATGAGATTTTCAATTTTAAAGCGACTTTTCAATCAATTGGTATAAATTATAGGATTAAAAATATTTATTGGCTTAGAATTGGCATGAACTGAGGGTTTTTTTTAATAGATTTAAAAATGGGGAGTAATGACAATTGAATATTTAACAGTGAGTTAAATTGGGCAACAATTTAAATAACAATTTAAAAATAACTATACTGTTAACGGGGTAGCCGATCACGAAATCGCTGCAGATTAAAGTCGTTGCTCGTAATTATTTTTTTTTCGTTTTAATTAAACGAGGAGCAATGGAATTAAGTATAACGATTAAGTACGTATTTGAATGATACTAATTTAACCCTTCGATACCGTTGGTGCCTCAGAGTTGTGCCCAATTAAATATCCTCAATTTCCGTTCCATTTTTTTAATCACGACTGCGGCGTATATAAACGTTAACATAGGTGTGCATACGCATACATCATCTTGGCTCGACGTATTCTCCTGAGGAATTTCTGTGCCTGTTCGTTTTTAGTTCCGCCAGTCGCGTATCGCAGAGACGGGGACGGCTAGCAGCAAGCTGGTACGCAGAAACTGCAAAATCGGCAGCGAAATGCTATATATATCCCGATGAAGCGGGACGCTACCAGGGACACTGGAGATAGGGTATCAACGTCGCGGAACGCCATGGAACCAGGAAGATTTTCAACCGGACCGTCAGCAACAAGTGGCAGAACGGAGCATTGTTAGCCGGCGATTATCAAGGGACCGCGTGTTTCACCGAGATACCGAACGAGCCGACGTGTGCGTCCCGCGATAACGTCGACGCATGCCCGACCGACTTCCTGAGACGGCGGAGACCACGACGGATTCGTTTCGTCGGCGATCCAGCAATCCAAACGATCGTTCACGAGAAACTTCGCCCGACGATCCATTTAAACCGATTCGATTCTACTCGAAAATCTTCCGATGTCTTTCCCCGCGTTTATCTGTCTAAAATAAATCAGCTTCTTTCGTCATTTTTTTTTAATTGATTTGAACGCTCTGCTGTCGTTATTGTTCGTAAACAGTCTTAATTTTTCATTTTATTGTTTTCATTGTTACCGCTATTGTTATTGTCATTATTATTATTATTATCATTATTTGTATTCTTTTTATTATTATTTTTTATCGTTCTTAATATTCTTATTATTTTTGTTCTTATTACTTTATTATTATTACATACCACTACTGCTCATGTTGCTGTTATTATTGTCAACGTTATTCGTATTATCACTATCTTGGTTATCTAATTCTCATATCAGAGAGAGAGAGAGAGAGAGAGAGAGAGAGAGAGTGCTGATTGTTTCATTGCAGCTATGTTCATTGTTATCTTGTTATTATTACTTTTCTCTCTTTCAATAATTGGCTCGTGTTCATCGCGTTTACACAATAAACATTATTATCATTATGATTGTCTTACAGAATATATAACATTGTGACAGTGCCTACGAACAAAACAAAGACCGACTGCACATTAGAATGTAATGTTGCAATTAAAATATAAAGGACAATGGAACCACGGTTATTCGAATCAATCAGACGAGTAACAACGGTGGAATGTATCTTTATCGATTTATATAATAAATCTGTGAGTCTAAATATATGTTTTCGTTTCGTGTTGTAAAAATGAGTGTACGCTTGTGCATGTAAGTAAAGTTGATTAAATTTAATTGAATCGTATGATGCTGCGCACGAATTATTTTAAATTGAATTGCGAAACGAAGTTAGATGGTACACGATCCTAAGAAAATCTGCAAATGAAGTCATGCGATCAGCAGTCCGGGGATGTTCCCCTATTACACTGGTACCAACGCGAGTACAATGTTACAAGGCATTCTCGAGTGGAAGACTATCGATGAAAATATTAAACGAGCTCGTGGGTTGCGATAAAAGCGCGTTTTACGGGTTTAATCCGAAAGGGACCGTTTAAATTGTGCCGAGGACTCTGTGGCTCGATAGGTTGGTCGAGGTAAATCGACGACGCCGGCAGGATCGCGCGTCTCATGGTCCAATTATCGTACCGCGGCTGATTAGCCGGCCCTCTCTCTCTCTCTCCCCCTCTGCGAGAGTCCTGAGAGATAAAACGGCCGATTACGGTGAATCGGTTATCGTCCCGGCGCGTTTCGTTGCAAGGCCGCGTCGCGGTTTTTCCAACGGGAGAAAACCCGCCGCCGCCGCGTCGGGAACCTCGAATATTATTAAACGAGCCGCTAATTAACGAAGCCGATGCCCCCCTCCCGCTCGCGGTCCCGGCGTTCCCCGCGAAGATAACGAACCGATTGAGTCGCGACCACCGTTTCACGGCTCGATTACGAGGCGAGTTTCGAGAACGTTACGTTTCGGTGGGCGTGGTGGCTTGTAATTGGCGAAGATCGATCGCCGATAACAGATCGGAGCTCGCGATCCCGGGCTGCCTTCTGCGGCTATCGAATCTCTCGTCTGGGTCGCGAACGCGATCCTTTATCGAATCGGTGATACGATTTTATCCAGCTATTCGAACCTCGGCTCCGTGTGTAATTTCTATGGGATACCAGATGATGGAGAGCACTCCGTTAAATCTGCAACCCTTAACTGGTGTATTAAAACTGACGTAACCACTATTAGCGGTCCTACCGACTGCTAAAGTTTATTGGATTGTTATTGAAATAAAAGTGGTAAACAAAAAGTCGTGATCAAGTCTGCTGACTTCGATGAACTTAATTTAATTCAATCTAGTTTTTTCAATTTAATTCATTTCAATTCAATTCAACTCAACTCAGCTCAACTCAATTCAATTCAACACAATTTAATTTAATTTAATTTAGATGCGAGTCAATTGGAAACGTTGCAATTAATAATCATTTTTCTTACAATTGTATTATTGTAACAAATGAAGTAATTTATTATCTATCTCTAAAAAGTCATTCTCTTTCGTAAACAATAGCGTAGAATTATATTCGGACAATTCACCTGCCTGAATAAGATTTTTATAAATGCAAACAACTACTGTGATCGTATCGATTGTTTTCGCTATAACCATACGTTTGTGTTAGGCCTACAAATGATAACTACTCAACGTATAAGTGGATTTGCAAGCGTTAATAAATAAATAAATAAATAAATAAATGAAGAAAATGTCTGAATAAGTAAATTTGTGAATTCCTTCGACGACAAGCGGGGCAAGATCGATGAACGAACAGAGTAAATCTTTCCGTAATTTATCAGCAATTTCCGAGCGTCGAGTTCGTCCGATCGTTCAGCCATCGCGGCGACCAACTGAAATTGATGATCCGAGAAGAGTATCAAAGGCAGTGGATCTGGACCACGACCGATCTCTTTGCAAACGCGATGGACTCTGCCAGGGACTCGAAATAGCGCTGCCGAGCCTCGGTGTCCGAGAACCGAGAATCCGCGTGAAGGATATCGATCGATTCGCTCTCGAGCTCGGACTCTCCGGACCCGAGCGATCGGTTTGATTGACCGACTTCGACGTCGGGCCGATTATTAATAGAAAGTAGCGATACATATTATTGTTCCAGGACCACGGCGGCGAGCGAGCGAGCCTGTCCCCGCCGCAACGGGAAAGGTGAAATTGCCGAGAGATTGTACGAACGTTCGATCTCTTTTGCTTTATCAGCACGATCCCCGGCCGTGTCTCGACGCCTGGGCGTCGGCACCGATTTCTGGGGAGAAAAATTCCACGCGGAGCAACAAGAAAATAAAGTATCTACGGAGATCCGAGTATTTGCGGTCGGAAAAATGCAGAGCCCGCTGGCGGCGAAGATGAACGACGGAGGAAGGAGCCGGGGGGGGGGGGGGGGGGGTGAAGAAGAAGGGGCGGGGTGGGGGGGGGGGGGGGGGGGGGGGGACAGAGGGATTTCAAGAAGAAGGCGCCTGTTCGCGAGGAAGACGTTGATGGAGCGAAAGAATCCGACGATCGGGTGCGCGGAGCGGTGTAAAAAAGTCAGGACTTATTAAAGATCGGGCAAGGGCGGCCGCTACCGGTTTCTCGAACTTACTTATCGAAATGCTACGTTGCTGTTGCCAGCTACAGGCTGCGGTAGCATCGTCGTTCTCCCGTTTCGAGCTGTTATTAATTCGCGAGGTCGCCGGGGCGGTTTTCGTGGTCGAGAGACGGCGGTAATCGACCGAGGGAAATTACACGCGGCGTACGTACGTCCTCTCCCTTTATCCTTCTCTCTCCCTCCCTCCCTCTCTCTCTCTCTCTCTCCC